>NC_056737.1:1892479176-1892711676 GCF_019279795.1 Protopterus annectens
GCTCAGCATTATGCATCCAAGGTTATCCAAGTGCAACTAACTCTGGGCAAAACTGCAATCCAAATTGTAGCTTGCTACAGATCCCCCACCATGCACCAGGATTCCCATTCCTCTTTTCTTAATGTACTGGAAAATGTAAGGGTTCAACCAAACACCCTAATATTGGATGATTTCAACTACCCCACCATTAACTGGGAAAACTACTCATGTACCAACTCGTTTGCTCAGCGCTTTCTGGAATTCACAAATTCCAATGCCCTGGATCAAATTATCCACACCCCCACCAGGGGCAAAAATATCCTAGACCTAGTCATTGCCAACATGAGTGACCGGTGTTCCACACCTGAAGTCAACTCCTCATTGGTCAGATCTGACCATAAACTAATCACACTAGATATCCACATCCTGCCCCCACCCCCCATTAAGGAAACCATGGTAAAAAATTTCTCAAAAGCCAACTTCATGCTTCTTAAGTTACGACTGATGAATCCTACAAAAATGCACTCTATAAGCACTTACACAAGTTCATGGATTGAGATATCCCAAACAGAACCAAGACACTTTTGTTTGTTTGTTTGTTTGTTTGTGTCTTTTGGCTTTTCCCGGTTAGGGGTCGCCACAACGGAACTCCGGTCCACTAATGATTGGCAGGTGATTTTTACGTACCGGCTTGCCAGGCCTGATGCACAACCTTCAACGAAGGCACGCCCATTCACGCATGTCTCCACGCAGAAGACGCTCTAGCTGAGAATCAAACCAGGCAGCATCTTACTGTGAGGCGACAATGTTACCACAGCACCACCACTGCGGGTGTCAAACAGAACCATCTTCCAAAAAAAGGAAGCCAATCTGGTGGTCCCCTGCCATAAAAAAACTCTACAACAGAAGGAAGAAACTGTTGCAAAAGAGAGTAAAATCCCATGAGTGGAGGACCTCCCTGGTCAGCCTCAGTAAGAAGATGAGATCCCTTATAAGATCGTCCAAAACTAGCTACGAAAACAAAATCGCCAGTGATTCCAAGGACAACCACAAAGCATTCTATAGCTATGTCAAGAATCTCAATGGCAACACCCAGATCTGCTCTGATTTACAGCACAATGGCTCAAAAATTACAAAACCAACTGATATTGCCAACATCCTCGCAGACAGGTTCAGTGCTAACTTTACCTCCCTCTCACCCCCTAAAGGGCCCATTTCTATACAGGAAGAATGCAGAGTCCCTGTAATCACAACTAGAGAGGTAAAAGCAGCACTCTCTAAAGCCAAAAACACAGCATCAAAGAGACCGGACAACATCCCAGGCTGCATTTTACATGAACTTCAGAATGAACTGGCTCCCTACCTAAGCACCATGTTCAATCATAGCCTCACGTCAGGCTTTTTGCCCACTGAATGGCACACAGCAACTGTTATCCCACTCCATAAAGGGGGAGCCACTACTGATCCTGGGAACCATCGCCCTATTAGCCTGACGAGCCTGGTCTGCAAGGCCATGGAACGTATCACATTGGAATTCATATACAAAGACATTGGTAACCTCCAAGCTCTGGACCCCAACCAGTTCAGCTTTGTGAAAGGCAGATCATGCCTCCTGAACTTGGTCGACTTCTTTGAGGCAGTCACCAAAGCTGTAGACAAGGGTAAGATGGTTCACACAGCCTATCTTAACCTCGCCAAGGCTTTCAACACCATTCCCCCATTCTGGAATTATAGCTAAACTCACTAAACTAGGTATAAATCCCTATGTCGCAAGATGGGTTGCCAACTGGTTCACTGACAGGACCCACACTGTAAAAGTTGCAGACTCTAAATCTGACTTCAAACCAGTGACAAGTGGAGTACCACAGGGTTCAGTCCTGGGACCTCTCCTGTTTGGTATCTACTTCTCTGAAGTACAGGCTAACACAGAAGGCCTCTGGCTAATGAAGTCCGCAGATGACTGCAAACTAGGAGCTATAGTCAAGTCCCCAAATGATGTGGACATCCTACAGAAGGGCCTCATTGAGACAGATGCCTGGTGTCAGAGCCAATGCAAAAAAGTGCATTGTTATCTCCTTTGGTAAAAACTCTGTACCCATGAAGTACCACATAGGTGGCAGTCTTATTAACGCCAAATGTGTGATAAGAGACCTTGGCAGCCAGGTGGACAGTAGTCTCTCCTTTGACAATCACATTGCCACAGTAGTCAGGAAATCCTTCTACATGGCACACCTCATCACAAAAGGGTTCTCATCCAGGAAAAAGAGGTCATTGTTCCCCTCTACTTGACGCTCATTAGACCCATTATAGAGTACAACTCCCCTTTTAGAATGTACCTCACAAGACATCTGCAGTAGCTGGAAAGACCACAGAAGTACCTCACAAAGTTCATTACTGGCCTCAAACAGATGCCCTACACTGACCATCTCAGAAAACTCCAGCTTTACTCTGTAGCATATTGCCTACTCTGAGGTGATCTCTGCCTAACATATAAAGCTATGTCAAACCCAGAGCTGTTGGACATGCTACACCTAAAGATATCCCAATCCCTTCGAGCTACATGCTCTAGGTACCTAAACCTTGTCACCACAATAAACAGGACATGCTGGAGGGATAGATTCCTGTCCCAGAGACTTCCCACACTCTGGAACAAGCAATCCATCTATGTCAAGCAAAGTTCCTCATTAACAGTCTTCAAGAAAAATCTTGATGAGTGGATGGGAAATAGGAAATACACCCCGGGGATCACTTCTGTGGCTCTGCTCGACAGGGGCACAGGAAATTAACTTTCTTGGATTGGTGTAAGCCAGAGAACTTTGTTGGCTAGGCTTACTTAGGCCCTTGGGCCGATAGCCTAGTACCTACCTATGAACCTATGAACCTAAGTTAATTTCTCATTTGGTGGGATTTCTTAAAGGAGACCCAGAAAGCACAGAATGTGCGAACATCATCAAGGCTAACCTGTGGGGTGTACTTGTGAAACTACCGGTTTACAGACCTAGAATCTTGGCCTTGGAGAACACTGATGTTCTGTAAATTTGTTTGAGAAAATAGTCTGCATTCTGGATGAAGGGGCTTTTTTGACTGAACACTGATGGTGAAAAGTAACTAAAGGCAATCATATTGCTTTGATTTGAAATGAAAGTCAAGAGAATAGGTTCATAGGTTCATAGGTTCATACTAGGCTATCTGCCCTAGGGCATTTATAAGCCTAGCCAGAGTGTGTATGGCTTTCGCCACCCATATTAAATTCATTTTGCTATGCCCTTTTTCAAGGTTAGTATACTGTGCCTCTGCCTAACAGTGACACAGAAGTGATACCCGGGATAAACCTACGATCTCCCATCCACTCATCAAGATTCCTCTTGAAGAGAGTCAATGAGGGACTCTGCCTAACCTGGACTGGGATTTTATTCCAGAGTGAAGGGAGCCTCTGGGTTATAAATCTGTCCCTCCAGCATGTCCTATTTATTTCAGTGCTGAGGTTCAAGTCCCTTGAGCACGTAGCTCGATGGGATTTGGATTTTCTGAGGTGCAGCATGTCCATTAATTCCGGGTTGGACATGGCTTTATACGTCAGGCACAGATCGCCTCTGAGCAGGCAGTATGCCACTGAGTAGAGCTGGAGTTTCTTTAACCGGGCAGCATACGGCATCTGTTTGAGCCCCTTGATCCTCTTGGTGAGGTACTTTTGGGGTTTTTCCAGTTGCTGCAGGTGTCTGGCAAGGTACATCCCAAAAGGGGCATTGTACTCAATTATGGGCTTGATGAGGGATGAGTAAAGAGGCACAATGACCTCCCCTGATCTAGATGTGAATCCCTTCATGATTAGGTGGGCTATATAAAATGTTTTTCTAACCACTTTGGCCACGTGGTTGTCAAATGAGAGATTGCTATCAACATGGGTCCCCAGGTCCCTAATTACTTCTTCTGTACTTAATGGATTACCACCTATGTGGTAATTTGTGGGCACTTTGTTTTGCCAAAGGGATGACTATACACTTTTGGCATTTAGCTTGAGGCCATGGCTCTGGCACCAGTTGTCTGTTTCTATGAGGCCCTTTTGGAGGATGCTTGTGTCGGCTGGAGAGTCTATTATGGCGCCCAGTTTGCAGTCATCTGCGAACTTGGTCAGCCACAGTCCTTCCATGTTGGCCTGTACCTCTGAGAAATATATACCGAACAAGAGAGGTCCCAGGACTGAGCCTTGTGGGACGCCACTTGTAACTGGTTTGGAGTCTGACATGGCTCCAGCTATTCTAACCATGTGGGTTCTGTCCTTGAGCCAGTTTGCAACCCATCTAGTGACATAGGGGTTTATATTTAAGCTGGTGAGCTTATCTATAATGCCCGAGTGGGGTATTGTATCAAAGGCTTTTGCGAGGTCCAGGTAGGCTGTGTGGACCACCTTCCCTTGTCAATGGCCTTGGTGACTGTTTCAAAGAAATCAACCAGGTTCAAGAGGCAGGATCTGCCCTTAACAAAGCCGAACTGGGTAGGATCCAGTGTCTGCAGGTCCCCAATATCTTTATTTATAAGGTCCATGATAATCCTTTCCATAGCTTTGCAGACCAAGCTAGTGAGACTTATGGGGCGATAGTTTCCAGGATCCGTTGAGGCACCACCTTTGTGGAGAGGGACCACTGTTGCTGTACGCCACTCTTTGGGTACATATCCTGTAGTAAGGCTGAGATTGAACAGTAGTTTTAGGTTTGGGTTTAGCTCTTCTTGGAGTTCATGTAGGACGCAGCCCAGGACACCGCCTGGTCCCATTGATGCTGTGTTTCTTGCTTTGGAGAGGGCAGCTCTTACCTGAGCATCTGAGATGTCAGGGGGGCAGCACTCTGCTGGGATAGATATTAGCCCTTTGGTGGGGGGGGGGAGTTTGCGCTGAACCTGTCAGCTAGAATGTTGGCAATGTCTGTGGGTTCGGTGTATTTTTTGTCATTTTGGACTAATTCTGAGCATATCTGGGAATTTACACCCAGGTTCCTAACATAACTAAAGAAAGCCTTGTGATTATCCTTAGTGTCCTGTGCAATTTTTCTCTCGAAGCTGGCCTTAGACGATTTTATGAGTGCCCGTAGTTTTTTGCTAATACTGATCAGAGATGCCTTCCCTTTTTGGGATTTTGCTCTAGCTATTTTACTAGACTTTGTGAATAACTGAATAAACATGTGCATTATATAAGTCTTCCTGATTCTTGTCTTAGTATACCTTACTATATATCTACATATATCTAAATGGGTCTACTTCAGATGATCGAAGTTTCAGAACAGCAAACATCATATGGTCGAAGACTAGATGATTGAAGTAAAAAAACATAGAACGTTCTGAATGGAGATCGCCATACAGCACGAAACAGGAAATTTACAGTTTTCCTTGCTGTAGTGTGATCTTGCAGTTGGTATATTTAAGTAACAGGGGGTATGGGGTCATAGCTCCCCATGTGGGGATGCAGGGAGTCTTGCCCCCTGCAAAAACTTAAAAAGAGACTTCTTTTCTATTTAGATTTTTTTTTTATTTGATGTTTGAAGTTTCAGAACTTCAGTCATCTGTTCTTCGACCATATGATGTTTGATGTGCTGAAACTTCGATCATATGAAGTAGACCCATGTATATACATATATATATATATATATATATATATATATATATATATATATATATATATATATATATATATATACACACACATATATGTGTGTGTGTGTGTGTGTGTGTGTGTGTGTGTGTGTGTGTGTGTGTGTGGCGTGGGTGTCTACAAAAAGAAGCTACTAAACAGGGAGAGGACGAAAGTTCTTTTTAGGGGATCCTTTCTCTTTCTTAAGGAGTTTAGAAATCTTGGCAGTGAGGAAATAAACATTGTTAGACATCAGTTCCAGTTACAAGTGACTACAGAATTCAGGGAACAACTGCAGACAGCAACGCACACTACACTAGACTTTTTACAACATGAAAGGAATGGGTCAAGCATGACTGTGAAGATTCCTGTGTTTAATATGTGTTCTAGAACATTTACCTGTAGTCAGATCCGGGTAATGTTTATAGGATAAACTGTTTCCCTGGTGATAAGAGCTGGTATTACTGATGTTTTCATTGAAATGTCACAGTGGGACAACTACTGTAACTGAGGTTACAGTGTGTGTTAAATGGCATACTAACTTTTACTTTAGTCCCTAATGGAAGTATTTACAACCCAGCATTAGTTCCTATTTAAATATTTATTTTGTAGTGATGTCTGACAATGATTTATGGCAGTTGCTGAACAATAAACCAAAATACAAGTATCACAGTCTAACTTTGGATGAAAGAGAATTATCAAGCCAGTTGATTCAGACTTCTGGTATCTGAAAGGTGACAAAGGCAGCAGTATTGTTATCATGAACAATACTAAATAGACAAAAGAAACGCATAAGTTACTAAACACAGTTAGAGTTATTCACATGTCCCATGAAATTTTATCGATAACTGCTACAACAAAATTGATAACTGACACAGTTTTGAAGAAGATGAATATTTAAAAGTCCCACATCCAAGAATTAGTGGATTACCTGAGGTCCCCTAAATGCACACAAATGTGAATGCAATGGCTTTTAGATCTATTATAACAACTGGAGTTCCAAAACAGAATACCTTTCACTTTTTAGGGGCAATATTTGAAATCCACTAAAAGGTGAATCATATGAGAACAATTCTTGAGGTTTGGTAACAAACCAGTTTGTCCAGCGACATCTTCAGAGGGGGGTTACATAAATATAGTAGTGGGAATTAAAAAGGTATGGGGGATGAAAGGGTTAAATGGGAATGTTGGATGGTTGGGAGGAAATGAGGTAAGGGTATGGAAGGGCTTAAGGGGTTTATACTTGGGTAAGGAATCACATTTTGGCATGAACTTGCTAAGACAAGTTCTATGTCTGAGACAACCTGTAGGTGTTCAGAAAGCAGGTAGACCTTGGGTAACAGTGGATGGTGGTATTGGGTGAGTTGATATATTTTTTAATTATTATACATGTATATTAGGCAATATGGGCTGCTGTTCACTTGGTATTGGGCACAGGTGGTTGAGTTTTGCCTACTTGAGTTCTTTTGGTGATTTAGTAAGTTTGATTGGTGCATGGTGGGGGGAGAAGCACAGATGACAGTGTACAGTATTTAGGTGTTGAATGCAGGAGGAGGATGTTAACAGGTTCAGACATGGGGCGGTGTGGTGGCATTAAGGTAGAGTTTCAGTCCTGGATGTGTAAGCATTTCCCCCTTAAAATGAATAAATAATAGATTAATGCATAATGAGGTAAATATGAGATAAAAGGTCAAATTCTTACTCAATTGTAATTACTTTTGCTGCCAGTTTAGTAATTGGGTTTGCAAGTGAAAACATTAGTTGATTGAATAGTAATGCATTTTACTTACTGTGTGTGTGTGTGGGGGGGGGGGGGCTTATGAGGCAATTGATATTTCAGTGTTTCGAATGAAGGTCTAACTTTGGGATGATAGTGGCATTTGGAATTTGGATGCTTTTCCTTGGCTACTGTGGGGTGTATCCTTCATCATTGAAGTTGGTAGTGCAGTGTGCTGCATGTGCCTTTTGAGACACCACCATGTGTGCGGGTTTTGTAGTGCTTCCCCTTTTATTGTAGGGAGGTGGTTGAACTTGGGCCTGTTTGTTTTGAAGTGAAAGGTTTGTGCTGGCCAGTCCTTGGGGACGGCGTTGTTTTGAGGATGTGCTCTGGTCTGGTTATTTGCGGTCTTCCATTGGGGTTGTTTCAGTGTTGGTGATGTAGTTGGTAGCAGCTTCTGCAGCTTACATGTAGATGAGCCCGGAGTGTTGTTACAAGGCTTTTATGGGACATAAGATACCTGTGAGCAAGGGTTTCTCGCTGTGCGTGCCTGGTGGAGCTCTAAGGTAAAAGTTCTCTTTTAACTGTGTCTGAGGAGAGTACCCTTAAGAGGCGGTATTAAATGGTACATAAATTATTTATGTATGAAACACTACGGGAAAAGAATACATTTAAATGCAACCCTATGAGCCATGGAAAATTAATACATTAATAGCTATTTTATGTGGTTATTAAACCCTAAAAACTCTATTATTGTTACTTTGGAAGCCAACAAAACTGCAGAAAATGCATAAACTTTGCATCTGTTAGTATCAGCAAAGTAATGATTGACAGACAACCTGCTGTTAAGAGGTAAAAGTTATTTTAAGCAATTTTTCTTCCCCCCAATGGTTTGAAAGGCTGCTTCATGATTGGATGCTCTATAATTTTAGATAAATAGTTTGAAAGGGTGCTTCACAACTGGATGTTCTTTAATTATAGGGAAATATGTCTAGCTGAGGCACTGTACATTTTATGTACTTCATTGCTTGTACTGTCACAGCTAAACCAACTTGTGGCACACCAGGGAACACAGTAGTTGCTCTGATTTGGCAAGAGAAGGGCCCAACTTAATTTTTGGCCTCCTTGCCCTGTGGAATTACTCCTTGGCCTATGCAGGTATAGTTTGACTGTATGGCACCATTCTTGGTTAAATAGGTATGTGTAATTAAAAAAAAATCATGGAGTGATGAAAATGGAGGTGGGCAGTGGAGTTCTACAATCCTTACCTAGTGGCAGTTTCAATCCACTGGTACACTGTTAACTCTTGTCAGTCCCTTGGGGCAGGATATTTGAAAAGCTGGTAGGTCAGCAGTTGAGTGGTGGTTCGTGTAAAGTGTGGTTAGTTGTTGGATCTTGGGGCATATGCTTAAAGGGTGGTTTGATTTGGAGGTGGGACGTTACTGCTATTGCTGTTATATTATTAATGTGTGTGTCTGAAGGAGTATCTCACGCCATGACTGATTTGTGACCTGCCCTTATGTTTGGTCTAATTTCATAAAAATAGGAGGTTTTCTGGCAAATCATTAAAGACTGAAGTTGGGAATTAATGGCAGACTTCATACCATTCAAAATTCATGCAAATGCAAAGTTTCTTTGCCTCATAGTTGTTTTGGTCTTTCTCCCAATTTTATTTATAACTCTGTCCAAATGTTTTGCTCTAAGCAGTTGAGAGGTATGGCTGGCAAGCACTTTTACTGCTATCTGCAGTGACCGTACTTTGCTACTGCCCAGACGTGGCAGAATGGATGGATTTTATCTCATAATTTCAGTCCATTTGTCAAACTTCAGAGGGTTCTTGATTCTTGATTCCCCAAACCTGACAGCTAGTTTAATGCAGATGGTAAGCGTTGGGCATAGTGACAAGGAGTTTGCCTCATAGACACAAGGTAAAAGGTTTTGTTTCCCATCTTTGATTGGGGGTCATTGGATTGGGGGGGTCTCAGAGCCAGTATGTATGAAGGGGCTATTGGTAAGTGCAATGCTTTTAATATCATTCCTGCAAGGTAGATAACCTACGATGAACCTATGAAAGGGATGGAGCACTTCATCACTTTTTTATTTTATTTTTTTTTCTGAGAGGTTGAGGGGAAGGCAAGCGTTGGCAGGAGAGCACAAATAGGGTCTCACTTTTAACATTGCTCTTAAAGTTGGGGTTGTGATTGTGTCAAAGTGGGGAGGGCAGGCAGATTCTGGGTGGTGGTGGGGTCTGAGTTTTAGTGAATTGCTTTTTGTTGATTTACTAGCAGGCTGATTTACTAGCATGAGTGGGTTTATTCACCCACATGGTCACAATCAAGGTTAGTTGCACCACTTTATGTAAATCTGCTTCCTGACAAATTTGCAGGCAAAGTTTTTTTATGCACGCAATGCTAAATATGGTGCCTTTTCATCGAGTTGAAGGGGTAAGTAATTGGATGCCATAGAAGAGAGGTCTGCAAGTGTTTGTCTCTTGTGAGAAAGAATGAGTGGTTGGTGAAGATGGTAGTTTTTCTGGGGTGACGAGCACCACCATTACTTGTACGCTTCGGATTTGAAACCTGTTATAAGTTTGGTAATGTTATGGGGAGTTAAGTTAGACGAAGCCACCACCTTTAACATGTTTGCTAGTTCTTTGTTTTATTAGGGTCATTTAAAAGCATAGGTTCAGTTGCTACTGCTTGTGTGTGTCATAAAACTATGTTTGTTTTTGCAATATGGTCCTTTCCTGGCTGTGAAAGGATTAGGACCGTTCTTCAACATAAGGAGCACTTGAGAGGTAGGGGTAGGTTATTGAGGTGTTTTAGTGTGTTTTACGCATCTTAATTTTTATTTCTGGGTACATGTTGCTGTTGGAGCTGCTTATAGAGTAAAGTAGCACATGAGAGAAACTGCCAAAGCTGCACTTTCTAACAGAGGAACAGGTAGTTTTTTTTTTTTTTAAATGTTAATTTGTGTAAGTGATTGCACAGTGTTGTCTTTGTAGTGCTTGTTTACAGAACTGCTCCTAAGACTGTTTGTGCATTAGGTTAACTTGGCCCATAAAGTACGGTTTTGGAGTTTTGGATGGAGGTCACAAGGTAATGCAGGTATTTTGATGTCCGCAGTTACTGCTGCTTGGGGTATAAAACTTTTTGCTGCATTATGTTTCCTTCACTGGTGGTGAAAGGATTTTGCTGAGGGATATGGTGGTGTTCTTGAGGATAGGGGATGTGGGGCAGGGTAGCGGCTGTGCAATTGATGAATAAGGTGGACCCCTGGCAGCACGTACTGTTGTCATAAAGACGTTTTGGTTTGTGTGAGCACAGGATTTGCAGCTGTCTTTTCTTTGCAAATGGGGAAGCTCAGAGTGAGCATCAGTTGGTGACCTGAAGGAAGTGTACATGATAGGTGATGGATGTTGCTTCTGTGGATGTTTCGGCCACTGGAGTGGTGTGTAATGAGGTTGCAAGTAATCCTACTTTAGTAAGTACTCATTTAGGCATGACAAATTGGTGCATTTTGGGAGTAGTGTGGGAACAGTTGAGGAACAGTTAAGTCACATGCAGGGTGAAGCAGGTTTGGCATTTAAGGGGAGTTGGGGTTCTCTGTAGTAGGGTGGAGTCATAGCAGCATGTGCTTGGAGCAGGCTTTGGGGCAGGGAATAGGGGTTTTACGTTACTTGGGCAAGGCTGTGCTGATGGGTTGCTCTGTGGTCTGTGCTACATTGACAGTTAGCTTTGTTGGTGAAAGCCAGGGACAAGGATGGATTAATGAATGAATCTTTTGCAGCTTTTCAGGCTCCAGAATTTTGCATGGGTTGCTTTGTGGGTTCATGGCCCTCTTTCTTAATCAAGCATCATTGGTAAGGATTAATAGGTTGGTGCATGCTGATTTGGCATTGTGGTAGATTGTTTAGTAGTTAATGGTTTGGCGTTTTGAGCATGCAGATGGGTTTGTTCAGGGGGATTTGCAATTAATTACAGAGGTGACAGTAAGTTTGGGGATGGGGGTATATTTCTGGGGGAATATTTCTTGTCTTCTGGGACAGCAAGAGGGAAGGATGCTGGAAGGAAGGATGTTAACTGTTTAGATTTTCAGTTTGCTTGGCACTGACAGCTATCAGGAGAAGTTGCTAAGAAAAGGATTAACTTTTATTCTGAAGGGTTCCTTGGCGGTGGTGCTACTTTGGGACTATTAGCCACTGGATTTGTTAACAGTGGGTTGGATTGTAGGACTAGATTACGGGTTGAACAAGACTTTGCAAGACGGTTAGGGGTGTGTGAGGACCAGGTTTCTATTGTTTCTATTGTTTCAGCAGAAGTCTGAAGGTCCAAGTTATTGTTTTGGGGGTTGCTACTGGATGCAATGCTATGGTGTGCAAATTTTGGGGGGAATGATTTTGGCTTGTTGGCTGGTAGGATGGAAGGACGGGCTTGAAGGTTAATAGGAGACTTTGTTGAGGAAACAGTTAATTTTCATTTGGATAACAGGACAGTGGGACAAGCCTTGTCAAGCAAGGTGAGTTAGGTTGGTTTGGAATGATTAGTTGTGGTACAGGATTCCAGAGCAGCTTTTGATGGGAAGATAAAGGTATAGAGTAGGGCATTGCAAGATTTTGTTAAATTGTGTATAGGCTTGGGAATAAGGTTAGGCAGTTGAGTTGGTCAAGGTGATTTAACCCAATTACATAGTTGCAAAGGGGGATGGAGATATATTTGGCAGGTAATGATATTGGAATAATTGCAAAGCTGCTGTTATATTGATTTGAAAAGGAAATTTCAGTTTGGGCATTATTAGGTACACTGGGCAGTAAAACATGGTGGCAGTTAGGCATGATGGTGTGCAATGGTTCTTGCATGGTTTTGCATAGCTTGGGTTTAGTGTTTGGTGGTACATTTGACAGATAATGACCTGGGAATCATTGTGAAGCTATTATTGGTAATTAGGTAAGTGGGAATTCAGCTAATATATATAGGTCATGCTGGGTGATGAGGTTATGGTTTGTTACTTTAGTTTTGGAGAGGCATAGGTGGTTTGCTTACATCCATTTAGTCAATTGGTTCCATTGGTTATTTATGCGATAGGGCTTTGGGAGGTGATGCCATGGATCCAGTTTGGTTAGAGAGGATGGAGTACACCAAAAACTGTTTGGCTTAATGCCTTTTAATGGGTGGTTAGATGGGTGGTTAGGTTGCTGGAAGTTTGATAGGAGAGAGGGGGAACAGCCTAGTCAAGCTGGTGGGCAAAGAAGAGTGTCAGGCTTGCCCTCTTCTGTTCTACATCTGGTGTTGGAGGTTCATTTCAGTGAGTTGAGAAAGGAAAGTGAGCAGTTGGACACTGCTTGATAATTAAAATAAGTGAACGGAGGTAAGCATGCCGCTTATTTGGTTGGATGTTTAACTCAGTAAGTGGTAAATGAAGTGACTGATGAGACATTGCTTCATAAGTAGTGTAAGCGAGTAGAGGTATGGACGCTGCCTACTGGGTCAGGATGTGCAGGTCACGCTGTCATGGTTAACATTACATGGATGTTTATGCTGTGATTACTATCAGCTATACTATGTTTCAGTTGTAATTTATAAATATTGGATAACAAAGTTGTTTATAGAATTTTATTAAACGTCATTTTGCTGTGATGTATTTAATGAAGGGGACTGGGACAACTGAAAGTTCCTGGATTTATTAACAGAGTATGTATTTTATGCTAATTAAACAATTTTATGCACTATACATTTTTATTCTTTATAAACATCAATGCCACAGGAGTAAGGTTTGGACTTAATATATGAATGCACACATTGACTTTCACAGCTCTTCGACTAACACATTTTGTATTTTACTCAATCTGCTTTTATCCAAACAATTTTATTGTTTTAATGTGTTTTTTTTTTTGTCTGAGTAAAGGGGTAGTAATTGAAGTGACATCCACTTCAGCCTTTGCTATCTTCATATTAACATAGGGATCTGAATTCTTATACAGATATCCTTCATTTAAGCACTCTGATTTTACAAATGATACACTGATGACTTAATTGTGTGGAAGGGGAAACTGACTCTCATTTTATACTTCACTTGCAGCTGTAAAGGCCTAGAACTCATATTTTTGGAAATTAAAGTAAACATGAATGTAATTTTTTAAAAATGAAATCACTTTGCATCCTAAACTTATTTTTTAAATAAATATTTACATTTCCAAAGGTGTCATTCATCTAAGCCCAAATATAATATAACTGGAGGACAGTTTATTAGACTATCATTATTCATTGCAGACAATTAAATACCTGAACTAGAGATGAATATTTAAAGAGAATTTTTTTGAATGAAGTTATGATTTCAACAAATTGAATGCAACAGCACACAAAGTAAAAGCTGACTGAGTTTCAAAATGTCTACCTATTCTAAGAGTATAAAATACAAGTATTCCATGGTGCCCAAGTTGGATCTGGTAACCAACTTGTGACTTACAGGGTAACACATGAAAAAGAGTACTGAGGTTAAGCATAGAAGACATCACCTTAAGTCTTAGATCTAAGAGAATAGTTCCAATCCCCTCCCAGCAGGAAAAATAAGATGCCATGCAGATTTTTTTAAAAAGTGAATGCAAGATGGTTAATTGAGCTGATGGACAAACATTCTCGTTCTTTTAAATTTTTTGGCTGATAGCTGTATAGTATGCATTTTATTCAGTCAAAATACAATATTATAATTAATGCACTAATATTTGATATTTCCCTTCCTACTCTTATCCATAACAAATTAACTCCACACATTAAACTTCATTTACTAGAACTCAGATTCCCACACTTTGACATCGGAAAACGTTAGCATCTTTAAATAATTTTATCATTCATAAACATGTATCACTCTTATTTTTCTCAGTGATGATGTGATACTGAACAGCGCTAGCATTCTTATATGAAACAAGTACAGTTAATTCAGAACTGTTGGCATGTTACACATGTTGCAGTAACAAAGTGTGGAAATATGTGTAAAAAAAGTTTGCCCCTACCTGTACCAAAACTGGAAATGCTGACTTCACACCATTGAATCGCTCAGTGCTGAAAAGCAGAAAGGTTGTAAAACATAGATTCCGGAAAGAACCTACCACTCTGAACCAAGGAACAAGTGCTAATATGGGTTCTGAAAGAAGGGGAGGGCAAGACTGGAAGTTCAGCATTCTGTGTTCATGATATTGTGATATTCAGTGCTGTGAAGTCAGCATTGTAAAATAAAATTACAACCAAACACCCTAATACTGGGTGATTTCAACTACCCTGCCATTAACTGAGAAAACTACTCGAGTACCAACACCTTTTCCCAACAGTTATTGGAATTCATAAATTCCAATGCCCTGGATCAACTAATCCATTGTCCCAACAGGGGCTCCAATATCCTAGACCTGGTCATTACCAACATGAGAGATAGATGCTCCACACCAGTGGTCACCCCCTCATTGGTCAGGTCTGACCATAAGCAAATCACCCATGATATCCACATCCCAACCCCACCCACCAATAAGGAAACCCCCGTAAAAAACTTCTCCAAAGCCAACTTCATGCTACTCAAGTCAGAAGTGACAAACTTCATGACACCTGTGCAGATGGGAGCTGAAAGTTCAACTGCTGAATCTTATACTAAGGCACTGTACGAGCACATCCACTTGTGCATGAATTGTGCCATCCCAAATAGAAACAAGATGCTGTCCTACAAAAAAAGGAAGCCAATCTAGTGGTCCCCTGCCATAAACAAACTGTACAACAGAAGAAAGAAACTGTTGCTGAAAAGAAGAAAATCTCAGGATGCAAAAAACTCCCTTACCAGCCTCAGTAAGAAGCTGAGATCCCTCATAAAATCCTCCAAACCTAGTTATGAAAATAAAATTGACAAAGATTCTGAAGGCAACCACAAGGCATTCTATAGTTATGTCAAGAATCTAAAAGGCAATGCCTGATATGCTCTGAACTACAACAGAATGGCATTAAATATACCAATCCCAAGGATATTGTCAATATCCTGGCAGATAGATTTGGTGCCAAATTCACCCCCCTCTTACCCCCTAAAGGGCCCATCTCAATACCAAAAGATTGCCAAATTCTGGTAATCATGGCCACACAGGTAGAAACCGCACTCACCAAAGCTAAAAACACAGCATCCATGGAACCAGATGACATCCTGGGCTGTGTACTACATGAACTATAAAATGAACTGGCACCCCACCTAAGTGTCATGTTTAATCACAGCCTCACGTCAGACTTCATGCCCACTGAGTGGCATACAGCAACAGTTATCCCACTCCACAAGGGGGGATCCAAGCCGGAACTGCCGTCCCATTAGTCTGACGAGCCTGATCTGCAAGGGCATGGGACGCATTATCATGGAACTTATAAACAAACACATTGGACCCCACCCAGTTTGGGTTCGTGAAGGGCCGATCTTGCCTCCAGAACCTGATTGAATCCTTTAAATCAGTCTCCAGAGCTGTGGATGAGAGTAAGGTGGTCCACACACCCTATCTTGACCTCGCAAAGACCTTCAACACCATCCCCCACTCTGGAATCATAGATAAACTTACTAAGCTGGGCATAAATCCCATACATCACTCGATGGGTTGCCAGCTGGATTACTGACAGAACCTAGACTGTAAAAGTAGCTGACTCTAAATCCAGCTCCAGACAAGTGACAAGTGGAGTACCACAGGATTCAGTCCTGGGGCCACTCTTGTTTGGCATCTACTTCTCTGAGGGGACTCTGGCTAAAAAAGTTTGCAGATGACTGCAAACTGGGAGCCATTACTGAATCCGCAAATGATGTAGATATTCTACAAAAGGGCCTTACAGAAACAGATGCTTGGTGCAAGAGCCATGGGCTCAAGCTTAATGCCAAGAAATGTATAGTAATCCTCTTTGGGAAAAAACATGTACCCATGAATTACCACATAGGTGGCGATATACTAAACACTGAAAGTGTGATGAGAGACTTAGGGAGCCAGGTGGATAGTGGTCGCACCTTCAATAACCACATCGCCACAACAGTCAGGAAATCCTTCTATGTGGCACAACTCATCACTAAGAGCTTTTCATCCAGAAAAAAGGAGGTCATTGTCCCACTGTACTCATCCCTCATTAGACCCATTATAGAGTACAATGCCCCATTTGGAAATTACCGGCACATTAGCTTGACAAGCCTTATCTGCAAAGCCATGGAGAGGATCATAATGGACCTCATAAATAAAGACATAGGAAATTTGCAGACTTTGGATCCATCCCAGTTTGGCTTTGTCAAAGGCAGATCATGCCTTCTAAACTTGGTTGACTTTTTCGAAACAGTCACCAAAGCCATTGATGAGGGAAAGGCAGTCCATACAGCCTACCTCGATCTGGCGAAGGCCTTCGATACAATACCCCACTCGGGTATCATTGAAAAACTCATCAGCTTAAATGTTAACCCATACATCACAAGATGGGTTGCAAACTGGCTGAGTGACAGAACCCACAGGGTCAGAGTTGCTGGCGCCATGTCAGACTCAAAGCCTGTCACAAGTGGTGTACCACAGGGCTCAGTCCTGGGCCCACTCTTGTTTGGCATCTACTTTTCCGAAGTACAAGCAAACACAGGAGGGTTATGGCTGACAGAGTTTGCAGATGACTGCAAACTGGGCCATAGTAGAAAACACATCTGACACAGATATCCTTCAGAAGGGTCTCACAGAAGCGGATAACTGGTGGCAGAGCCATGCCCTAAAGTTAAATGCCAAAAAATGCATAGTCATACCCTTCGGGAAAAACAAGGTTACCCCTAGCTACCAAATAGGTGGCAATCCAATGAGCACAGAAGAAGTTATCAGGGACCTGGGGACCCAGGTTGATAGTAGTCTGTCATTCGACACCCATGTAGCTAAAGTAGTTAGGAAGACCTTCTACATTGCCCACCTTATCATGAAGGGATTCTCATCTAGATCAAGGGAGGTCATAGTCTCCCTATACTCATCACTCATCAGACCAATGATTGAGTACAATGCCCCATTCGGAATGTATCTGACCTGACACTTGCAGCAGCTGGAGAGGCCACAAAAGTTCCTCACCAAAAGGATAAAGGGTCTCAAACATCTGTCCTATGCTGCCCGACTGAAAGAACTCCAGCTCTATTCAGTCGCCACGCTTGCTCAGAGGTGACCTTTGCCTAACATACAAGGCCATGTCAAACCCAGATTTGATGAATATGCTTCACCTCAAAAAATCTAGATCCATCAGAGCCACAAGGGCGAGAGACTTAAACCTCGACACGGCTATTAATAGGACGTGCTGGAGGGATAGATTCATCACCCAAAGACTCCCTATGCTGTGGAATAAAATCCCGGTATATGTGAGGCAGAGCACCTCGCTGGCCTTGTTCAAGAGAAATCTTGACCAATGGATGGGAGATCGCAGATATACCCCAGGGATTACCTCAGTGTCACTGCTCGACAGAGGCACAGCAAAATAATGGGTATAGTTCCCCATACTAAAGGGGTGGCGTAAGCCACAAAACTATGGGCTAGGCTTGTAAATGCCCTCGGGCAGATAGCCTAGTATGAA
Organism: Protopterus annectens; assembly: GCF_019279795.1. NCBI lineage: Eukaryota > Metazoa > Chordata > Ceratodontiformes > Protopteridae > Protopterus > Protopterus annectens. The sequence goes on from NC_056737.1 coordinate 1,892,497,070, forward strand.
CCTATGAACCTATGAACCTATAAACCTATGAAAAAATGAGGGAGAGCAAAGGAGATGCTAAGATATGAATGGATGAACTTTACTTGCAGTGCATATTCAGGTGAGAAATGCAGGCAATGCTGTAGTGCAGTCTAAATTAGCAAACCTCTTGCAGACAAATGACCACTTGGTCATTGGTTCTTGACCCCACCCCCACCCTTACACACATACACACACTTCTTATATATTGGATGGGGTACTCATAAGGTAGATTCCCTCCCAGAAAGAAATAACCCAACAAACTGATATGATGCTGGAAGCTAAATGTTAGCTGAATAAGTGGAGTGAAATGCTTACTAGTAGTCCAAAAAGGTAACTCTGGCAGTCAGCAGAAAGGACTAAGCCTTAGAGATAATGCAAAGAATTAAAGTAATGGGCTGCTAATGAGCTGCTTCCCGAAGTTACTGATTTAGCTTGCAGACTTCCCTTACCTACATCATTGTAACATGCCAGGGGATATTTACCTTGGCCTGGCACAACACATATGCCCTCTACTTCAGATTTTCATTGATCATCGAGTTCACCTGACGCTACTGAATCAAAGATACTTTTCAAAGCATGGGATTCACAAAGAAAAGAAAAGAGAACTTTCCCAGGGCCTCTACCTACCTGGGGTTGTTTACATCACTGTGTTGGACACTGTGAGGCACCTATATCTGCCACTCCAGGTTCATGGATCTGAACCCGACTCGCTTTTGTTCAGCTTAGGGCAATGTATGCCATCACCCTTCACTTCAGAGTAGCACTGGCTGAGCTCTCATGACTGACAGATGATGCTCAACTCCTGTTTACATGGAACTCTTCTCCACTTTAATGCTCACAGCTCTCATTTGAATATTTGCTACTAACAATTCACCTGATCTACACCTGCATCAGCTGCAACTGGGCTCTCTCCCTGGGCTTCAGAGCTATTGCAGGCAGCAGCTCTCCTATGCAGTGCAGTATACCTTCCTTGGGTCCCAGCATCAGAGATGCCTGGGTATGGGTCCAGTGCTCCAGCACTATCTATTTTCAGAGCTACTTGATTTAGGCTCTTCAGCTGTCTCCTGGACTGGATGCTTCTTTGTTTTAACAACCCTTAACATGTAGCAGTGGTTTACTTGTCATGGCTAGGTAAAAACATTTCCACTATCATTACAAATAAGCCATTTTCCAGGGGAATGGTTAATTGATATGGAATGAGGTTAGTCCATCATACATGCAAATGTTTATTACTTTATTACTTCTACAGCAAACCACTCTTAGTAAAAAACAATTGCATGTGAATCTATCTTGTAGTCACACTTTCTCATGTTAAGTGTACTTTTATAAGGTATGCAAATAAAACATAAAATCAGTATTTTAAAAATGCACTAAAATAGGAACCTCAAGGAATGCTATAATAAGGCAAGTTATTACCCATGATACTGATTACAGTCTTATAACATTTTCTTCCTCCTTGCATTGGAACCAGGTGTTTTGACATGAGAATGTATTTTATTTTCCCTTTCAGGTACACATTACATCTCTTTACTCTTAATATTACATAATGTCTTATTAAGAGCTCAGTTCAGATTAGTAAGTTTGAGACTTCTGAAACTCCATCAGTCATGATTCTTTTCAATGTGTCTGCTATACATATCACCACCTCATGTGCTTCTTGGATCATTTTCTTGTCCTAGAATATTTAGTTAGTCTCAGGTTTCTTCATTTGCAAATTTTGCACGTAAGCAAGCATGGCACAAATGTTTGTGGTCTCAGCAGTTGGGCTGCAGTGTCAAATTTATTTATTGAAATTAATAACACTTGACTTTCATGTGAAATATCAACAACTGATTTTAAACGGCAACTTGTGTTTAAATGCACACATGACTTTATTAGCTTAAAAACCCCAACAAAAATGGTATTTGAAACACAGAAAACCAGGATTACTATTTACTAATAAATATGCAGATAAAGAAAATGAAGAAAATGTTATGCAACGTTGTACATTTTATCTTAGCTATATCATTTCTTAAAGAGTAAAAATGGAACACCAGACTTATTTACAATATCTATATATATCCATCTATAGTTACAGCAAAAGATGCACACGTGTACACACGGGCGCGTGCACGCATGTGTGTGTGTGTGTGTGTGTGTGTGTGTGTGTGTGTGTGTGTGTGTATGTGTGTGTCTGCGTGTGTGTGTGCGCGCGTGTGTGTGTATGTCTGTGTGTGTGTGTGTGTGTGTGTGTGTGTGTGTGTGTGTATGTGTGTGCGTGCGTGTGTGTGTGTGTGTGTGTGTGTGTGTGTGTGTGTGTGTGTATGTCTGTGTGTGTGTCTGCGTGTGTGTGCACGCATGTGCATGTGTGTGTATGTCTGTGTGTGTGTGTGTGTGTGTGTGTGTGTGTGTGTGTGAGTGGGTGTGTTTGTGTGTGCATGTGTGTTTGTGTGTGCATGCATGAGGGTGTATGTGTGTGTGCTGTGTGTGTGTGTGTGTGTGTCTGCATGTGTGTGCGTGTGTGTGCACGCGTGGTGTGTGTGTGTGTGTGTGTGTGTGTGTGTGTGTGTGTGTGTGTGTGTGTGTGTGTGTGTGTGTGTGTGTATACACATACTTGTGAAAATAAACCTAACAGTGGACAATGATAAAAAGTATGAGGAAAGCATTTATCTTATAGTGAATACCAAATATTTTATCAATGATGTATTTATGCTGTCAAGCATTTATCACAGCCCTAACAGTATTATCAATCATTTATTAGTAGTCTATACCCATAATCATCAAGTACTATGTCTTAATTCTAGTCACACTGAAATAAAACAGACACACACACACACACACACACACACACATTGCACAAAACAAATTACACAGACATCCACAGCAAAAATTCAAATACATAAAAATAATAGACATATCCATCCACTCAGAAAATAGCATTTCAAGAAAAAAAATGCACACTAACTTTCTTTATACCAACCAAAGTATATAATTTAACTATGGCTCTTTTAAAATATTTACCTAGTTTCAGGAATTGTGTCCGCATTGTGGTAACTGAATTTGTATAACGAGTGGTCTCTTGCAGTGCATTCCCAATTCATAAAGAGAAGCTCCACATTGTGGTAATGCCCAGGAACTCGACAGGGCATAATATATGCTAATGGCCATATAATGGTTTAGTAATAAGCAATGCTATTAAAAAGAGCCTGTTCATGTATGCTAATGACACAAAACAAAATGATAGTATGATTTAATAAATGTATAAATGCTGAGCAATGGAGCTGCTCTGGCTGTAAGTTTGAACACAAGTGAATGTTCATAGTCAGATAAAGGTAATCACTATGTAATGTAAGGGTTTGCTGCTGCTGCATTAGTATATGTGTATCTGCATGCATTCTTATTGCTGCTGCATGCTCGGTGGTACATGTCATCACCCCCAGTGTCACAGCCATCCAACCATGCTTAACATTTCTTGGACTCTACAATACCAATACCAGGGACTAGTACCATGTAGCTACAGACACCATGCAAGAATCTGTGAATGTGTCAGCCTTGGCTGCAACACTATGAGAGTCATAGGATACTCATTGCATTGGTAGGTATGTCTCTACATATATTAGCTACAGGGATCTTAGGACACACTGGGGGTAGCTCAGGCATCTCTCTCAAGAATACTCCATCAGGTTCTTTATGCCATGCTTCAGCATGAAGGGTAGCATATATGGTTCACATGTGCTAGAGAGGAGGGAGACAACACCTTGCATGAGTTCTATGATATAACTCATTTCCATGTCCAGTTGCAAACAAGGAACATTATGGAGCATGTGTTTGGGCTGCTGAAGGCACATGTTTACTTTATTTTAAAAGATATTTAATTTATTGCACAATATCCCCCTACATATCCAGTACATACTACTAGGCCCCTGCTGCTTATTTATTTACTTATCAAATAAAGAGACATTAATAATATTATTATTAATCTTAACATTGGTAACACATTTTTTTTTTTTATTTGGTTCTTGGATCATTTTCAACCATGACATCAGCCAAACGCACAGGTATACAGAAGGACAACATGAAATAGTGCTGCAAAATGATGCAATATAGCACATAATAGCAAAATAAATACAGAATAGCCAGTAATATTGAATAGCAATGCTGCAGTATGATTTAAGGAGGAATTACAAACCACAAAATAATAAATTCAAACAAGGAGTGCAAACCAAAATACATGATAGCCACATTGCCAACAGGAAAAAAAATATATAACTACTGAAAAGTGATATTAAGAAAGCATTCAGTAAATAACAATTTGAGAGCTTTATCAACAGATTGACATGTAAAATCAAAAAGTGAATAAAACCAGGTGATTTCCCTAAAGCAAGATAGTAGCTCACTATTTCAGAACCTTCTAAGTACAGTTTGTATAATATTACCCAAGGTATGAAAATTGAATGCTACCTTTTTTATTTTAACAAGTACATACCCTGGTATAGTTAATTGTTTGTGTGTATTTTAATAAAAGTTGCAAAAGACCTTTATGACTTTCTTACTAAACACTTTATTTTGCTTTCTTTTTGACTGAATCAGTTTGAAACTCAGATACCTTGGGTGACATTTTTCCTGTAAAACCACAATTATAATTTCTCCAATACCTAGATGAACACAGGACAACTAGTTTGCAGTGATAAGCACTGTCGACATGGTTGCAAACTGGATACTCCTGATAGTGACTGATATTCTCACTCCAACTGTCTAATCAATAAAAAAGGCTCTGTATCCATGGATATGAACTTTCCTACTGTCTCCGTTACCAGCTTGGTGGATATGGACATCCTGAGGCAATCTAGAAACTGCCTCATGTTTACTGACAACCAGTTAATTCTCAAACAAACTGATATGGTATGTCAGAGATTTATTTACACAATGTCACTGGAGGTAAAACTCTCACATAAAAGTACTCTTAATCTCAATAAGGTTGTCAATAATACACACGCACCACCCATCACGCACAGTTCAAAGCAGGCATATAGAACACATATGCTGAGTCACTTACATGTAACCTCCCTAAACCACAAAGACCTCCTAGATGACATACACATAACAAATAGACTCAGCAACCCCAAAAGCGCTCTTTCAAAACAACACCCACATCAACACATAGACCTAAATCTCATGGAGCCTCTACATCTAAGCCCATAAGGGAGGTCACCATACAATGCAACATTCTAGTCACTGGAGACTCCATCATAAGAAACACTAATGTCCCTCTCACCAGGTTGAGTAAAGAGAAAGTTACAATCAGTTGCTTATCAGGGGCTAGGATCTGCCACATTACACATGCACTCAGGACATTGGACCACAATTACCAATATGACTCAGTCATAGTCCATGTGGGAGTAAATGACCTGAGACGTACCTCCCAAGACTATATGAGGAGAGACATCATGGAGCTCTTGGAATATGTGTCGCCTCACAGCAAGAGGTTCTCTGGTTCGATCCTTGGCTGGGGTGCCTTCTGTGCGGAGTCTGCATGTCCTCCCTGTGGTCACGTGGGTTTTCTCCGGGTGCTCCGGTTTCCTCCCAATGACATGCTGTAGGTGGATTGAACACACTAAATTGGTCCTAGGCATGTGTGTGTGTGTGTGTGCCTTTCGTGGAAGGTTGGGTGCTGGGCTGGCAACTTGACACTGTAAAACTCTACTGCCAATCATGAGTGGACAGGTGATCCACTGTGGCGACCACTGACCGGGAAAAGCCAAAAGAAGAAGGCTGATATGAGCCTAGCACTGAGCAGCATTTTACCTTCTCCAACAAGGATGATGCCACAGTATGAACAAAATATGAACTGGCTTAGTTACTGGTGTCATTCTAAGGGAGTGCGATATTTGTCAGCATGGAAGGAGATGGTCAACAGACCATGCTGCTTTGCTAGGGATGGTCTGCACCTCTCCATTATAGGCTTTCGGATATTAGCAAAAACATTGTCTTCCCCCACAGTGCTTTTTTTAGGAAATGCCAGACTGAAAGTACTTCTGACATAGCAAATCAAAACCAAAAAAATATAAAGGTATTACTGCTCAATTCTAGGAGTCTAAACAAAAAACTCCACTCACTAGAAGTTCTCTTTACCCTAGATAATGCTGATGTCTGTACAGTTACTGAGACAAGGTTTAAAGCCACAGAGAGCACACCAACAGTGAAATGTTATAATGCCTTCCACACATTTAGGCTAGCTACTTCACAGGCAGGGACTAAAGGTGGAGGTGTCTCTGTTTACTTCAAAAATAAATATACTTCAAGGTTGGTAAGACAGGACAATGCACTTGAGCTGCTCCATGTTGAAATCACCATAGGTAAAATCCAATATCACTTACTTGCAAAATATAGGTCCCTCTTTAAGACCCAGGAAACCCATACCATGTGTTTAGACTTATTAGAAACAAACCATCCAACCCAATACCATATTCATGGGTGACTTTAATTACCCCACTATTAACTGTGAATCTTTTTTGACATGAAACGTACATGCACAAAGACTCCTGGATTTTGTAAACACAAACTCCCTGGACCAGACAGTCAGTACACCAACCAGGGGTGCAACCACACTGGATCTGGTCCTCACTAATATGGGAAACTGCTGCACACCCCCTTCTGTAAAGACTTCTCTGATAAGCTCAGGCCACAAATGGTCTCATTTGAAGTAAAAATAACACCTGGACCCCCAGCTAAACCTGGAATATTCAGGAACTATTCTAAGGCTAACCTCCTGCTAATAAGTGAGAACCTGGAAAAATGTCAAGCCCCCATAAACCCTGAAAACATTTCTGCTTATGCAGCACTGTTCACACAAACACTGTACAAGCATGTTAATAGATGCATAGAGGCAGCTGTACCCACCAGGAAGAAACAAAAAAACAAGCCATCCTGGTGGAATCACAAAATCAATTTGCTGCATAACAGGAGGAAGAAAATCATTGCAAAAATTAGGAGGTGCAGCACCCAGCAGGATAAAAGCACTCTCATTAAACTAAACAAACAACTCAGAGAACAAATAAAGTCTACCAAAGCCGAATTTGAGGTAGGTTTGGCCTCCTAAGCCAAGGATAACCACAAAGCATTCTTTAGATATGTCCGCAACCTCAAAGGAAATACACAATTGTGTGCAGAGCTCATTGTAAATGGAGTCACCTATACTGAGCCAAAAGATATAGCAACCCTCCTGGCTGATAAACTCAGCTCCAACTTTACTCCTGTCTCCCCCTCAAACTTCCATCATGAAATATCATCAAATATAACCCTCCCTAATATCACTAGGGAACAGGTCATTAATGCTCTCTCTAAGACCAAGAACACGTATCAATGGGCCCAGACAATATCCCAGGATGCCTTCTAAATAGCATGAAATATGACCTATCAGGGTCTCTGGAATTACTATTTAACTATAGCCTCCAAATAGGCTTTGTGCCTCATGAATAGAGAAAGGAAACAGTCATCCCTCTGCACAAAAGTGGGCACATCTACAAACCCTGGAAACTACGGATCCATAAGTCTCACTAGTCTTATATGTAAAGCCATGGAAAGAATTATCATGGTGATAATCAACAGAGGTATAGTAAACCTCTAGGCACTGGACCCATCTGAGTATGGTTTTGTCAAGGGCAGATCATGCCTACTCATCCTGGTGGACGTCTTTGAAAAGGTCACCAAAGCAAGAGATGAGGGCAAAATCATTCACACTGCCTAAGGCATTTGACACAATACTCACCTCGGGCATTGTTAACAAACTCAAGAAGTTAGGTACAAACTCGTATGTCACCTGGTGGATAGACAACTGGTTCACAGACAGGACCCATAAAGTTAGAAATGGGGAGTCCACCTCTACAAAGAGGCCAGTCACAAGTGGAGTCCTCAGGGATGAGTCCTTGGACCACTCTTTTTTGGCATTTACTTCTCAGAAGTCAAGGCTAATGTCAGTGGTCTCTGGCTGATTAAATTTGCAGATGATTTCAAATTAGGAGCTATCATTGAATCTCACACTGACAAAAATGTTCTCCATGAGGGGCTGACACATACAAATAACTGGTGGCAGAACCATGGACTAAAACTAAATGCCAAGACATGCATAATAGTATCCTTTGGGAAGTCATCCATCCCTGGTAATTATCATATTGACAACACACCCCTTAAAGATGACCCAGTAGTCAGGGACTTCAGGACATGCATAGATAGCAACAATGGCGGCTGGTGACTTCAAATCAAATGGGGGCTGTAGGAGACAGCTGAATGGGTGGGACCAATGGGAAGGGGTGTGGCCAACTAAAAGGGGCACAGCTATGATGCAGTGGGATCAATACTGGACATGCTTACTAATTTACATGAAATAAATGCTCAGTCACTATGGTACATGCTGAATACTGTACACAACACACATTGTTACATATATATATATATATATATATATATATATATATATATATATATACAGGTTGGTTTGAAGACTTACCTCTATGGTATGCTGCAAACAGTACTTCGCACTCGGTTTCTGCATCTGATGAGAAGCTGTGGTCTGGTCTGGAACACATCAGGTCATACTGGATTTCTTTTTTCCCCTCTTTTTCATGGAGGCTCAAAAGGGACAGTTTAAAGTTTCCCAAGCAAACACTATTCACGTGACCCCACCTGGTTCCAAATAAGTGCTTGTAGTCTTCTCTTTTTTGCTGTTCCAGTTAGGGGTTGCCACAGCAGATAATGTGTTTCCCTTTCTTCCTGTCCTCTGCATCTTGCCCTGTCACACCAACCACCTGCATGTCCTCTCTAACCACATCCATAAACCTTATCTTAGGCCTTCCTCTTTTTCTCATACCTGGAAGCTTCATCCTTTTCCCAATATACCCAGCATCCCTCCTCATCACATGTCCAAACCAACCTAATCTCATCTCACTGGCATACATATACTGTGGATGACTTTCATGATGATATCACTTAATTGGCTCAACATCATCTAAAATGGACACATTCCTTGTTATGCCAGCATTACTGGGACTAGCTTAATATTCATTGCTAACCAGTACAGATGGGGTTAAGCACCAATAAAACAGTTTACAATTATCCTTGATGAAGAAGCTGTTTCTTGCAGAACTGAGAAGACAGTGCAAAGGGAACTGAGAAGGCAGTGCAAAAGGAGCAGGCAGAAGACAGGGTACATAAAACAACTGCAGAGCCTCACAAAGAGGATCCTAGGCCTTAAACACTTGTCCTATATGGACAGACTCAAAAAACTCCAACTATTCTCTGTCTCATATTGCCTACTTACAGTATAGTATAGCATGGTCAGCTACACACTGCAGTTTGCCCTTCCTTTCCATTGGACATTTTTAAGATTCCAGCCTAGCTCTGCCATGTACCCTGTCCATGGTCTGTTTAGCATTTGTATTCCTCTCCAAGACATGAGTAAGCTGCATAGCTGCTATATGGAAATGTATTTATTGCATTTGATTACTGGGAAAATCCAACTGAGAAATAAAACCCCTTTTCACTGAGGACTGGAGAGAAAAGATCCAACTAACAAAGATATATTTACATAACATACATACAGAATACTAAGATAAACATCTCTGCTAAGGTAAAAGGAGTAAAATAAAATCCACATTGACATAGATTTACTTACAATGCACACATATGCTTTCACACTGCAATCTACAGTACACAGAGTTTCATTCTGTATGTTTGTATGTATGCCTAGCCCAGTTACATCTTCTGTGTATTTCAAGTTGCATTAGCCAGCACAAAACATCTCTCAGGCTTGTGCACATTTATTTAAGGTTACTTACAATGTGCAGATTTTAGCCTAGGTCAGATTCAACAATATACATCTTGCAGCATACCTCTCAACCTCTCAGAGCAAGAAATCTGGACAAAACCATGTATAAAAGTGGGACAAAGGACCAAAAAATAGGGACAATTTTTAAATATTGCTCTTACAAACTTAGAAAGTTGATAGAATAATAGGTTTTGCATTAGCATGAATTTAATGAAGGGTGTATGCAGGAGTGGCCTTAGGTCAACTGATGCCCTAGGCAAAAGGGCTCCACGGTGCCCTCTACCACACCACCTGGTGCCCCCATCCTGGTCTACCTAAACCAAATAAATACTGGAAAAGCTCCCCTGCTAAAGCGGCGCCCTAGGTGGCTGCCTAGTTGGCCTATGCCTAAGGCCGGCTATGGGTGTATGAAGTCTGAAATTCCAATGTCTGTCATTACTTTCTAACTTCACTCTTTAATGATTCCTCTTATGTCACTTAAGTTAACAGTCATGTACATTTTGCTTTCCAACTTCCACCAGTATCCCTCATTGACAGTAGCCACAAGTACTGACTGAGGTTTCTTTTTGGGGTTAAACTCTTGGCTAGGTTTGTAAGGGCCCCAGGGAGATTAGCCTAGTAACCTCCTATGATCCTATTTAACATATCCCCAAACTAGAGAAAAAAAAACTTACAAGAGCAACTGACAGCACAGTTAAACAGACAATATCTCATAGCACTTTTCAAAGTGTAGAGGAACTACTCTGGTGTTTTGGCTAAGTTTCCTCAAATTATTATGAATGCAATATTGGTTCTCTCCTGCAAATAAACAGTGCCAAATGGGGCAAATTGGATTAATAAGAATAAATAAATATGTAAAATTGGGTTCCTATTACCTTGTCGAATTCCTGAAACTTCGAAGCTGAGAACAGCAAACTCAGATGTTCGAAGTTCCAGGAATTTGAACACAAAAAAAAAAATGAATAAATAAAAACCCTAACAGCAATTTAACCCACAAGGGGTACAGGGGGGCTTGCCCCCCTGCTTGCAAGAGTTGTCTATGTTTCTTTTGTTTTCATTTATTTTTTCACCTTGTCGAAGTTCTGAAACGTAGAACATAAGGTTTCGACCTTATGGTGTTCGGAGTTTCGGAACTTCGACAAGGTAATAGGAACCCTGTAAAATTTGCTGTGGTGTATGCAGTAATGTTATGCAGATCCTGTGGAGGGCTCTTGAACTTTCAGTAGAAAATAATCCTACATCTAAATGAACGAAAAGAACAAAACAGAATAGGTACAGTAATTACACAGTGGCACACTGCAGGACTCATCTATTCTGCCCCCAAAGCTGCAATTTGCATGATTGATGCTTTCTATCCTTAAAGTATAATGAAATGCAAAATACATACACTGTCCTTCAAATGGAAAAAATCTTTTCACTAACAAAACAACTTCCTTAACCATCTTCAAGTGATCAATATAATTTCCAATCAAATAGCGTGATCATTCTGTAGCCTCTAACACAGTAAAACATAGGATGATAGACATCGGCTGATGACAGACTGATCATGCTTCTCCCAAAATTGATGTGATTACAATGTTCAAAATATTGACATCTTGGATCCAATTTTCAAACACTACATTAGCTAAGGTACTTATAAATAACACTATAGCATGATGTGGTGAGGGCAACCATGCCCTTCATATGTGTCTATTGTGATATTACAATTTTAACTACTTATTAAGTTTTAGAGTACAAGGGCAATAAATAAATAGATAAACTTGCGGACATAAGTAGCTAAATTGCACATCTGAAGTAAACTTTATTTCGAAGTTTACATTAATTCGGTAAACAGAAAACACATTGCCAAAAAAAAATGCTTTAAAACATGCCATTAAAACAATGAAAATGCATCTGAAACACTTAAATGGCGCTGTCAGACACTGCACATTTTTGTTTCTATCTTTATTAGACTTTGCAACAGCGAGAAGCCATACATGGGATTACCACGGCGTAATAAAAGCTGCTTGGCTCTAAATCAAAGTCTTACAGTAATTAATTACAAATGAGCCTCAAAAGTTCAGTAATCCTTAGTTCGATTCTCACATCATCTTCTCTCTGCATCCTAAGCAGCTAGCTTTCTTGCTACAAATAAGGTATTAGCGAGTTTCACCAGATTTGATGAAGATTTTAAAAATGCACTATATTTTCTATTTATAAGTTGGTATGTTTAAAATGTTGAGGTCCAAAAAAAATTATAGATATTGTTCTTGTTGTTTTATAACTCTGTATGCCAGAAACTAAGGAGTTACACATTGTTTTTGCAGTCCCCAAATCAAATGTGCCAGAAAAAGTCTTTAAATGTACTTGGCCAGTAAATAGCTCACTTGATATCAGGTTTTTCCAGGAAGTCTTCACCCCCCCCCCCCCCCCCAGCACCAGTCGGATGAAACTTACAGCACATCTTCAGGATGTGTGAAGAAACTAGAGGGCTGGCATGCCAGGGCAGATAAAAGGTAATAAAACAGATGCTGACTTACCTCAAAAAAATAAATGATGATGAAGAGTTTGTTTGAGGCTGTCTTTTTGTTTCCGACCGTCACAAACAATACAAAGTAAAAGCTTTTTAGCTGGCTAACAGACTCAGGAATCCAGAAATCTTTCCTCATAGCAAGCACCCAAAGAAAGTCAGGATTCAAATCAAATTGGCAGCAATAGCAAACAATACAGCAGCACTCAGCACTAGTACCCACGTGCCGTACGGTAGCAACTGCAAGAAGTCCTGTTCAAGCAACCAAAAAAAAGTACCTGTCCTGTCCTGCACTGCCTGTTGATACTGATTGCTTCTCACTCTCTTTTTCAGAAAAAGAGCGAGAACCAATCAGTAGTCATCCTGCCATCCACGTCACGTATGTAACTGCGGACGTGGCAGTCCGCACCCCTTCCACTTTACTGTGCGGTTACCGCACAGACGTTTTGGCATCACACACTGATGCAGAACTCTTCATAGTCCAGACTGCCTTTACCGCAGTCTGAGACAGTCCAGCTACCAGCTTTAAAGAAAATAAAAAAAAAAATAAATAAAAGAATCCCAGAACTTGCCGAGTAGCTAGCATGCACAGTTTGAGTTCTGGGACTTTGCGAGTCAGTCAGACTCATTTTTATAGCAAGTCAGCCAATTTTTTTAATTTAAAAAATATTTTATTGTGTAAGTTATGCCTTTTCTTTTTCTTCACACAGCTGGGGGGGGGGGGGTGCAGTCATGCAGTCCGATGCCATGAGCCGCCACTGGATAGTAATCTAGCCTTTGATCATCACGTGTCTACAATAGTGAGGAAGTCATTCTATGTTGTGCAACTTATAAACAAAGGTATGGCATCTATGTCCAAGGAAGTCATTGTTCCACTGTATTTGACAGTCATCAGACCTATCATTGAGTAGAATGCCCCCTTTGGTATGTATCTAACCAGGCATATCCAAAAATTGGAATGTCAACAGAGGTTCCTCACTAAAAGAATACAAGGCATAAGTAATATGTCCTATGCAGACTGCCTCAAAACCCTATCCCTGCATTCTGTCTCCTACAGGCTTTTGAGGGGAGATCTATGCCTGGCACACAAGGCATTGTCAGATCCCACTCTGATGGAACTCCTATATATTCACAAAATAAGCAGCACCAGAATTACCCATTCTAAAGACTTAAACCTTGCTTGTGATATAAATAGGACATGCTGGAGCGATAGGTATGTATCGCAGAGACTGCCTCACATGGATCGGGAGCCTGTTCCATAGACAAAGTAGAATTCCTCCCTAACCCAATTCAAGTGCAACCTGGACAACTGAATGGGAAACTGGAAATTCATCCCTGGTTTGACATGTATGTCTCCAATAGACACAGATAACATGTAAATGGTTTCTCTCCCATGCCCATCCTTACACTTATCAAGGGTATCAGAACTTGTCAGTTATTTGGGATGGATAGGCTTAAAAAGGCCCTTGTGGTCATTAGGCTAGTAAATGCCTATGAATCTATGATCCTATGAAATGGTTCACCATGGGAAGAGGAATGAATTGTGCCTCTCCCTTACTTTCATTCTCTCTCTGCACTTGAAAGATTAATTGGCCTCATCTGATTGCAAAATGTTTTACTTGCAAGACTTCTCCATCTCTGTCATACAAAATGCCAAAAAGACAATTTTACTGAAAAAATAAATTGTACACAGAAATAGAAGATATCCAAGCACCAAATGAATCAGAACATGAAAATGCACACAGAGAATCCTTGTATTAAGTGTGTTACTACAATGTTTTGACCATATTTATTATCTGCCTTTGCACACAGAAAAGAAAAAACAAAACATTTTATGGCACAATGTTCAACATGTTGTGGTTCTCTTACCAGGCTATGCCTGCAGCTTCTTTCTCATTTACTATGAGGGACATAGATGTGTCCTTTACTTGTGTGGCAGAGTGCGATGTGGAATAGGCTACAAGAGATCCCATGTTTCATTCTGGCCCGGGCTCTGGACAAGTCATCTCTGGAGGGATATGACTGTCATTATTTTCCATCCTAAGTAGATTGCTTAGTCCAGTGCTACTACAAGAGTGACACCTGTTGGCAGGTGAGATGGGTGCTCTGTGTATGCATGGCAAAACTCAGGCTTAAAGAGATGCATGTAATCGGCTAGTATGACATAAAGTTATACAGGTTTGTGCACCCATATTCATGTGTGGTGTAGTAGGCATAGCATCATCCTTACCAGCCAAGAGGGAAGGGTGTTAGCAACATATTAACTCTTCTAATTCCCAGCGATGACCACCATGGTCCCCACTTTCCATTATGTGTCTAGTGCTTCAAAATGCAAAAAAAAAAAAGAAAGAGGAATGAATAGGCTGACCTACAATGGGGTTATAATCACAAAAGGATTTAGAAAAGTACTACATGTGACTTCTGTGTCATTTTTCATATGAAGTGTTTCTGCATTATGTCTGCTGTCATACTGCCATTTATAAATCTGTACTTACTTTCTTACAGTAGCTATTCCATGATTTTGTCTACAGCTAAGATTAGATTGACAGAACAATAGCTTTCTCATTTTCTCTTGTTGAAGTTATGAGTGAGAAGCACATTTGTTCACTTTTATCTTTCAAGACCTTTAACTACTTCATATGATCTCTTAAGAATGCCAGAGTCATGTTAGCAGTCTCAGTAACTGAACAGGTTGCACGCTCACCTTCAGTGCCGGAAGATCAAAAGACTAGGTTCTATTCCCACACCAGGTAGTTGGATTACTTTCCAATACTGATACTACAGTGCAACATAAGGGGGTGTTATAAGTGCTCTGTCCTTTTAATTAGATGTTAATCTGAGGCCCTATCTGCCTGTGTTGGTGGCAGAAGTTGGCAAAATGCTTATCAAGAAGAGTATATGTTCCCTGGTGCCATGGCCAAATTTCTTAGTCAGTATAAATATCACCTTTGGTTTCCTGTGAAAAGAAACTATTGGCTTAGTGGGATTAACCTGATCAACAAAGTACACATAAATAAATGTTCATGTTTTCCTCTTAGTTTGCAATTAACTCTCTAGCAAATCCCATCATGCTACACATCACCCTGTGTACCTTTAGCTTTTGATGTTCCTTACTACGTACATAACTCACTTTAGACCAAGGATTTAAAACTCTTTAATGCCTGATCAAAACATATATTTGTCACATTCTTCCTTTTTGCCCCATATGAATGTTGTGTATTATAATATGTGAAGCAATTATAACATCATATTTCTTAAAAAGAGCTAAGTTTATTGCAAGCAGTCAGTATTTAGAAATCTGTGCTAGTGTCACAACCTTTTTGTGACTGCCTGTTTTTTTATATACTTCGCAATGTCTAATAATCATTTCATGTTACAGGTACAACATGTTATCAGAACAAAACATGGTTCTGATGGATTTTATTCAGTTTGACATCAGACTGCATTTGGCTATGTTCTAAAGTAAGCTGCCTAAACAAGATGAAAAAAATTCTAAACAGTTTATGTTAAAAAGTATTGATTGTTTAATTTAAAATTACACTTCATTTCATTAACCGTAGTCAAAATCTTGTTCTTGCAATTTTTTCACACTATTGGAACAGCAAAATGTTTTCTACACAGCTGAGTTGAGATGACATCTTTACAAAACCAAAGTCTATAAATCAGCCTGAAAACCTCTACAAAAACGAAATGCTTTAGATTTAATGTCTCAAGCTGTATCTTTACTATGAGTGCATTTGCTGATAAAGAAAAACACAGGCATGAGAGGAGTCTAGAGAGCCCAGCCAGGATGGCTGTCTAAACTGAAAACACTGGATAGGGCCTGCAGGAATATGAATAAAAATAGAGTTCCAAGGGAGAAAAAGTAATCCAGAGGAAGGATGGGAGATCAGGAAAAAAAAAGGAGCACAGATGGCCTTTAAAGGTACAAAGGAGGAGCAAATGTGCATTTTGTTTGAAAATATAAACACAGTAGGCCAAGATGTGGAAGAAGATAAAACAGCAATTAAAGATGAGCCACAAGAACAGATTCATAGTATACAAGAATTAAAAGACATAATGAAAAAAACAGGTTAAAAAAATGGATGATCCTAAAAATCTCTCAAGAAGGAATAATGTAATCGGAATACTACAGGAGAGTGCAACAGTGATCTTGAACAATTTGTAATGCAACTATTATATGAGAGGTTTGTGATACCAGAAATTCAAAAAAACACTAATAGATAAAATACATAGAAAGAGGCAGCAGAAAGTAGAGACAGGCACATTCTGGAGTGTTTTAATTCCCTTATTATGAGAAATGAAATAAGGCAAACAAAAAGACTCAGTTATCCCATTTGCATGGTTGTTCATGAAGCTGATCAAGGATTACTCAGAAACACTCTACAAGAGAAGGAAATCTATGCTGGAGGTATTAAATGAAGTAAGAATGAATGGAGCAGCTGCATGGTTGAAATACCTTGAATTCTGGAAGTACAGCAAGAAACAGAATAGTTCAGGCTATATATTAACTCTTTTATTAGTGCTATGGAGGATGTTCAAAAGTTTAAACAGAGGTATGACAGACTGCTAGACAACTCAGATAGTAAACACCTCAATTATCCGCCAGTCATGGACAGGGAGAGCAACCTTAGACATAGGAAAGGTGACACAGAGACACTGAGATGATGTGCAATGTCAGATGCTGAATACCCTGCAGGGAAGAAAGCAAGGCCATGGAGTACAGAGGGATCACATGCCAGTAAAAACAGATGACCAGGAAATAAACAAATCACAAAGACAACTACAAGAAGATACAAAAGAGGCAAAAAGGTGGAAATGAAACAAGTGTAATAGATATACTGAAAGGCAGAAGAACCAGGCTATAATTCATACCACACCTTTCGGCCAACTAACCTAGACCGAAACACTAAAGGCAGAGGCGTGCCCATATTCATTAAGGATATCCACACCTCCAGGCTAGTTGCTTAGCATAATGCATCCAAGATTATCCAAGTGCAACTAACTCTGAGCAAGACCACAATCCAAATTACAACTTGCTACAGATCCCCCACCATGCCCCAGGATTCCCACTCCTCATTCCTTGATACACTGGAAAATATTAGGGTACAACCCACCACCCTAATAATGGGCGATTTCAACTACCCCACCATTATATGGGAAAACTACTCATGTACCAACTCTTTTGCTCAACGTTTTCTGGAATTCATAAATTCCAATGCCTTGGATCAACTTATCCACATCCCCACCAGTGGCAGCAATATCCTAGACTTGGTCATTACCAACATGCGTGACCGGTGTTCCACACCAGAGGTCAATTCCCTGTTGGTCAGATCCGACCACAAGCTAATCACCCTAGACATCCACATCCCACCCCCAGCCCCCATTAGGGAAACCACCATAAAAAATTTCTCCTAAGCCAACTTCATGCTTCTTAAGACAGAAGTGGCAAACTTCACGACACCCATGCAGACTGACAATAGCGGTACGACTGCTGAATCCTTCACAAATGCACTTTATAAACACTTATACAAGTGCATGGATTGTACTATCCCTAACAGAACCAAGATGCTATCCCCCCAAAAAAGGAAGCCGATCTGGTGGTCCCCTGCCATAAACAAACTCTACAAAAGAAGAAAGAAACTGTTGCAAAAAAGAGTAAAATCCCATGATTGGAGGGACTCCCTGTTCAGCCTCAGTAAGAAGCTGAGATCCCTCATAAAATCCTCCAAAGCTAGTTACAAAAACAAAATCACCACTAATTCTAAAGGCAACCACAATGCATTCTATTGCTATGTCAAGAATCTCAATGGCAACTCTCAGATCTTCTCTGAGTGACAGCACAATGGCACTAAATATACAGAACCAACTGATATTGCCAACATCCTGGCAGATAGATTCACTGCTAACTTTACCCCTCTCACCCCCTAAAGGGCCCAGCTCTATACCAGAAGAATGCAAGGTTCCTGTAATCATGACTGCACAGGTAAAAACTACACTGTCCAAAGCCAAGAACACAGCATCCATGGGACCTGACAACATCCCAGGCTGCGTTCTACATGAACTACAGAATGAACTGGCACCCCACCTAAGGAACATATTCAATCATATCCTCACCTTAGGCTTTCTGCCCACTGAATGGTGCACAGCAATGGTTATCCCACTCCACAGAGGGGGATCCAACACAGAGCTTGGGAACTACAACCCCATTAGGCTAACGAGCCTGGTTTGCAAGGCCATGGAACGTATCATCCTTAAACTTATAAACAAAGACATTGGTAATCTCCAGACTCTGGACCCTACCCAGTTCAGGTTTGTAAAAGGCAACTCAATGTCTCCTAAACCTAGAACCTAGACCTTTGAAGTGGTCACCAAAGCCATAGACGAGGTTAAGGTGGTTCACACAGCCAATCTAGATCTCGCCAAGGCTTCTGACACCATCCCCCACTCTGGAATTATAGATAAACTCACTAAACTAGGTATAAATCCCTATGTCACAAGATGGGTTGCCAATTAGCTCACTGACACAACCCACACTGTGAAAGTAACAGACTCCAAATCTGACTTCAGACCAGTGACAAGTGGAGTACCACAGGGTTCAGTCCTGGGTCCTCTCCTGTTTGGTATCTACTTTTCTGAAGTACAGGCTAACACAGAAGTTCTTTGGCTAATGAAGTTCACAGATGACTGCAAACTAGGAGCCATAATAGAAACGCCTAATGATGTGGACATCCTACAAAAGGGCCTCACTGAGACAGATGCCTGGTGCTAAAGCCATGGCCTCAAGCTCAATGCCAAAAAGTGTACTGTTATCCCTTTTGGTAAAAACTCTGTACCCATGAGCTACCACATAGGTGGTAGTCTACTTAAAACCGAAAGTGTGATAAGAGACCTTGGAACACAGGTGGACAGTAGTCTCTCTTTTGATAATCACATCACCACAGTAGTCAGGAAATCCTTCTACATTGCACACCTCATCACAAAAGGTTTCTTATCCAGGAAAAAAGAGGTCATTGTTCCCCTCTACTCGTCATTCATTAGACCCATTATATAGTACAACACCCCTTTTGATATGTACCTCACAAGATATCTACAACAACTGGAAAGGCCACAGATATACCTCACAAAGAGCATTATGGGCCTCAAACAGATGCCCTACACAGACCATCTCAAAAAACTCCAGCTTTACTCGGTCGCATATCGCCTACTCAGAGGCGATCTCTGCCTAACATACAAAGCTATGTCAAACCCAGAGCTGTTGGACATGCTTCAGTTAAAGAAATCCCAATCCCTCTGAGCTACACATTCTAGGGACCTAAACCTTGTCACAATAATAAACACAACATGCTGGAGGGATAGATTCCTGTCCCAGAGACTTACCATACTCTGGAACAAACTACTTATCTATATCAAACAAAGCTTCTCATTAGCACTCTTCAAGAAAAATCTTCATGACTGGATGGAAAATAAGAAACTCACCCCGGGGGTCACCTCTGTGGCTCTGCTCGACAGGGGCACAGGAGAATAATTTTATTGGGTGGCAAAAGCCAGGGCACCTTTTGGCTAGGCTTATATAGGCTTATATAGGCCCTAGGGCCAATAGCCTAGTACCTACCTATGAACCTATGAATGAGAAGCTCTCCTAAGGGAGATTTAGGCACAAATAAAAATGAAAAAAAAAAAAAAAACAGAAAAAGAGCAGAGGCAGAGACTAACAAAGGAGAGCTGTAATGAAATTGGAGGATGGTGCTGGGTGGTTACATGACTAAGAAGTGAACAAGGAGATAAGCAAGCTGGACAGAAGTATTTATGATGAATAGAAGAATTGAAGAGGTGGAAAGGAGAACTACTGAAGGTAGTGCCATCCTTTCTGTAGTCTAAAAGTGACCGCAGAAAGGCAGAAGCAATAAATAAGTAGAAAAAATGGACAATGAAAGGCAGGTAGCTGTCGACAGTACGGAAAATATGTATTAATTGAAACAGAACCTTATCTTACAAAACATACTGCAGGGAACACATTGTCAAAACTTATTAAACAGTGGGGTGAACTGAAGTTAATACAGGGTCAATGATAAGTAATGCAATCAAGGGGGGAAAGGGTCGAGCCTCCAAGGTAAGCGATATATAGTTTTCTTAACTACTTACTGCTGTACAATAAACTGCAGTAAATATAAGTTTAATGACTAAGTATTGTTGATGTAACAACTGGGAAACATGCAAAGGAATGTACGGGGAGAATCAAAGGAAAAATAAACAACATTCCAGACACAAATGTGAAATTAAGGATTTAACAGATGGAAGAAACCAAAAAAAAAGTCTTAAAAGGCCCATTTCCAGAACATACACAAGCACATGAAAGAGCCAAAAGACAGGGATCCAGAGACAGGGGATGAGGAGGAGGGATCAGAGCATAGGCAGCTGTCAAAGAACATAATGTTCAGTTTGAAGGTTATGTCTGGATAAAGGATGGCAGATTGGGAAAACAGACAGGAGTGGAAAACTACAACAAGGTAAGTACAATTAATTACATGGAACATTTTGGGTTCATCAGATCCTATTAAAAGCAATGAGGAATTTTTATTTTATAAGAAACAAGATTGAAAATCAGAGTTGGGGAGAAGACATTTTGTTATGACTACCTAAAGGGAAAATTGGGCAGCAAAACAAAGAGAGGAAAGAGGGTAGTAGCAACTGCATTTTGTAAAGGTCTGCAGAAATACACAGAGAAAGTGACAAAAAGTGGAATAGGTAGATAAATGATCTGGCTTGGAAGGGTGGAATGTGCATGCTGGACAACAGGAAACATATATGATGAAGAAAGATTCTGCAAGGACTTTTTATCCTAGCTGGGCAAAGAGTCGAAGAGATGGAATAGAAATAATAGGGGGGAATACAGTGTCACCATGAAAGTGGAAAAAGGAATATTGTACAGAAGAGAGCAATGTAACAAAAAGATGAGACAAGAACTAGCCCAACAAATGAAAGATGGAGGGTGGCTGCACATATGGAGAGAAAGCTATTCAAATGAGAGGAAATACACCTTCACAACAGACATTTTGGTACAAGCGAGATACATAGGTTCTTAGAGAAGGAAAAACTAGGGGAAATATTGGAAGAGATCCAAATGTAGGAAGCACACATAGACCTTCCAGAATTGTGACTTAAGGTAAGTATCTAGGAACAGAAAATAATGAGTATGGGGCTGTGGTGAGGTATTTGTAAGTAGAAGGAGAGATAGGACAAGTAAACACTGCAAGGACTAATGAAAGAATCAAAGACAGGGGCACACTGGAAGAACACTGCTGGGATGGGATCAAGGTCACTGTCAGGGGAAAACTGATGAGCACAGAGGGATAGAAGAGAAGAAAAAGAAGGAAGGAAGACTGAGGAGCTGGCCAGAGAGATAGTTGTGGTACAGAAGAAAGCTGGAAAAAGTGAAAGTAGAAGGGAAGCATTTCAGACGAGAACAAAAAAATAAGTTTGGAATTAGAGTACAATTATTATGGCGCAAGTAGGTCAACAATAGCACTGGAGGGACTACTGGTGGACAGTGGAGAAGCACAAGGGAAACAGCTAGAAAAATAATACAGGAAGAAGCAGGCAGACAGAGGTAGTGAAGGGAAGGGAAAGAGATGGATAGCATTTGGAAGAGAAGGAGGTAATCAGGGAAATACTCACAAAATACTACAGAGAAGTTTAGAAACAACAGGAAAAAACAGAAGTCACAGAAAGAAAATGACGAAAGAGTGTAGAGGAATACATATTAAAGGATGAACAAAGAGACCAGCTGAATGCAGAGGTGAGAAGGGATGATATAAGGGAAAGTCATATATAAGATAAAGGTGATGAAAGCTGGAGGGCCAGATGTATTCTCCCTAGAGTTCTACAAATGGAAAGAGGAGAAAATGTTGAAGGGTGCTAAAGAAGAAACACAAGAGACTGCAGGCAAAATATATAAAGGTAGAAGGGGGGCTAGGGTAAGCATGATACCTAAAGAGGAGGGAAGGGGGGAGTAGGAAACAATAGGTCTAACTCATTGATTAATGTAGATATCAAGATTTTGGCAAAACTGTTGGCAGGAAGACCGGATAAAGTATTGCCAACAATAATTCTAATTCGGGAAATGACTTTGTGAAGGGAGTGAAGGCAGATGAAGTGTGTCCTGATGGAATTTATGCACAGGGTGAAAAAGAAAGTTGGAAGAGAAAGGTGGGATTGTGATCTTTGACCCACAAAAGGACTTCGATATGGTGAGGTGGGATTGCTATGGAAGACACTGCAGCAAAGACAAATAAGTGAAAAATTCATACTTTGGATACAGGCCATATACCAAGACACAGAAAATGAGATACTCAGAAATGGAGGAGTATCTGAAGAGACAAGGATATAGAGGATGACCAGACAGGGTGCCCTTTATCCCTAGGTCTGTGACTGAGGAACTTGCATTGGAAGTCAAGCACAATTTAACAATACTGTGAAGAAAAGAAGGGATTAATAATCACAGTTTGTGTTATATGTACATGATAGCATGTTAATATCAGAGGCTAGCATACCTCTCAACTGTCCCTGATTTTGACTCCAAAATTTAGCTCCGTCCCTCTTAATCCCTCCGAAAACTGGTGACTCTTGGGGGAAAGGTGGTGAATTATACTCAATAAATAATGGCAGTAAGTAAGAGTTATAGATTTCTTTTATTTCACAAAATGTATAGTAATTAACATTATTTTATTCTGCCAGTGTCTCTTGTTAAAAGTATTAATATTGTAAAAATGTCTCTGATTGTCCCTGATTTTTTTTCTGGGTTTGTGCCTGACTCTGTTGAAATATGTCCCTGAGTATTTGAGAGGAATTGAGGCTGGGGCTGTAGCAACACCAGCAATACAAGAAATATGTAAGAAGTTTAACAAAGTGGTAGAACTCAGGTGCAATAGAAATAGGACAGTGGTAGTAATATTAGGAAAAGGGAAGGGAAGGAGGAACAGGGAAGATAAAAGTGGTGGAGTTCCACAGGTACCTGGGGCTATATGTTGGGAACACAGGAAGAGAGGCAATCTGGAGAAAACGAGAGAAAGCTGAAAAAAGGTACAGAATATTCTTGAGAGGAGGTAGGATGAAGGCCTATGCATTTCTTGAGTTAATTAATACAGAAAGGATGATGATATTATCAATAATCCTCCAGCTACTTCATAACATATAAATAGACCCTGTGGACAAAAGGCAACAATAAATAGAAAAAGACAAAAAAAAAAAAAAAAAAAAAAAAGAGGGAAAAAATTAGAAAGAATAACAAAAGTGGGGGTTGGGATCTCCCACATATTCCAATATGTGCACTGATATGTAATATCATTCACTGGATAGGAACAGATGATTAGGAGAAGGAGACATGGAGAGGCTTACTAAAAGACATGAAGGAAGCAGCACTAAGACAATTAGAAGGCATGAGATTAGGTACAGAAGGCCTCAGAAACTATAGGCAATGGTGCAGAGGTGGCAAAGAGTGGAGAAAATGAAGAAATCTGCAGGAAAAGTGAAATAGCTCAGGAGAAAGACTGAGTATGCAGAGAAAAGGATGGCAAGGAAAGAATTAAAATAATGGAGGAGTTAATGTGGAAATACAGAATACAAGAGACCGGTGGTATACCAATTTGGCAAGAAGAAAAAGGAACATACATAAAAGGAGGGCAAAAGGAAAGAGGACAGCACCCTGGTGGAAATAGGAAAGGTTATGGAAGCAAAGAACAAAATATGTCTATGAAGCATTATAAGAAAGGAGGTACAGTATTGAAGAAGATAGAATGAGATAGAATTGTGAGAGAGAACGTATGGAAGGGAGTTGTAGGATGGTGGCAGCAGGCAATTCAGGCAGTGAGACACATGCAGAAAGTTTACAGAGTGGGACTTCAAAGCCTGAGAATACTGGAGAAATGGGATCTAACCACCATGTGATTGGTAACAGGAGGCAGAAAGAAGGCAGGTCACAGGAGGAAGAGGCAGGAGTAATGCACATGTTTAAGGACTGCGGGTAAGCACAAGAAATCAGGGAGCAGGCACAGATGATTTGGAAGACATATTTCAAAAGGATGCAAAGCATAAACTAGAATTCTATATATGGGGCACAGAGAAGAAGACAGCACCTGAAAAGAAAGAGAAATGAACATTACCAGATTGCTGAGTTCTGAACTTAAACTTATCATCACTAAAATTGGAAGGGGACAACAAATACAGGAGCAAAACATACACAAGAGATTCTTACACATGGGGAGAAGATGGCAAAAACTGACTAGAATGAGGAAAGGAGGGGAGTGAAAAATGGAAAGAAGTAAGAGAATGCTTCAAGAATGAAAATTGTGTCAGGAAGAAGGAGAGCGTGAATTTAAAGGAAACCTGGGGGGGCTAGGAGAAGAAATGAAACAGCCAATCACTGATGAGATAAGGTGCACAATGCATGAGGACTACACAGTATAATATACTGAATATAGTTAACTAAAATTGTCAAATGTAAACATTACTTCTCAGCTGTGTCAAATGGAAAAGATAATATGGACTGTGGCTGGTGTGTGGAAAAGATAAGATGAACTATGGATATAGATATAAATGAAAATGATCCAGCTGTTGGTAGTAATAAACTGCTCCATGCATGAGGACTGCAGTACAGAGGTCATATGGAAATGTGTTTTGGGCAATAAAGTTTGATTATATAAAAACATATTCCTTGTATACTGTTACTTTATGTTTATTTAACATTTGTTAACCAGATAAGTGAGCTGATGTATATTCCCAGCATGTGTTGCAGGTGAGAAAGCAATCAAAGTATTTAATATAAAACTTTCTGCACTTAAAGGTAAAATGAAAGCATAATGAAAGCCAAAGAACAAATAATAATTTATTACATGTAAGACATTTATATTTTGTAGATGTCAATGGAACAAAGAATTGTTATATGATGATCTCTTATTCTTAAAGACAGAATGTAAAAGTGTGAGCATGATAAGAGTCAGATATGATTGTGGAATCAGATATGATTGGCTGAGAGGCAGATTGTTAGTGGAATGTGATCTGATAACATGTTCAGAGTCAGGAATCTGTCTAATACTCAACTCAAAATATGATAGAACAAGTATATGAGTGAGAAAGAGAGCAAGATGAATTTTACACATGTTAAAATAGTAAAAAGCAAATAAAGCAATGTTGGCAAACACAGGCAGGTAAGATGGTGACTAACAATAAACAAGCAGCTAGAAACCATTTTCAAAGCAAACACTGTTGTTTCAAATGTGTGTGTGTGTGTGTGTGTGTGTGTGTGTGTGTGTGTGTGTGTGTGTGTGTGTGTGTGTGTGTGTGTGTGGTAGAGTCTATATGCCTTCCAGCATTCATGCCAATTTGAAAAATGCTGTCAAAAGTGAAATAATTATTACAATAGACAAATGCTGTGTTATATATGACACAAAAACCTAGGTAGTATAGACAAAACATATGAGGAAGCTAGAGGTGCCTGAGATGAGTGGAAGGTGTGAGAGATGAAGAGATGATGACATCAGAGTAAAAGCCAATATACCTCCATTTGCTGACAACAGATTAAAGTAATTTAGGGACTTATGCCTGAAAACAGAATGCAACTTGGCAAAGAAGAGATTTTGAAGAAGAGATGAGGAACATGGCAAAGAGAGAGGTGACGAAGGCGAAGGATAAGGCGTATGAAGAGTTGTATAAAAGGTTAGACACTATGGAGGGAGAAAAGGACCTGTACCGATTGGCTAGACAGAGGGACCGAGCTAGTAAAGATGTGCAGCAGAAAAGGGTGATAAAGGATAATGAGGGAAACGTACTCACAAGCAAGGAGAGTGTGTTGAGCAGAGGGGAAAGAGTACTTTGAGGGGTTGATGAATGAAGAGAATGAGAGGGAGAGAAGGTTGGATGATGTGCGGATAGTGAATCATGAAGTGCAGTGGATTAGCAAGGAGGAAGTAAGGATAGCTGTAATAAAATTCTGTATGAACAACTACTTTGTATCAGGCATAATAAGGGTTAAACTATCTTGTGTGCAAAGAAAGAATTTCTAAAAGAACTGTTTGACCTGTTTAAACAGGCTGACCATGAAATAATGTGCAGATGTTAACCTGCAGTCCGAGAAAGAACAGAACTTGTAATTATCTTATGACCCTTGCACATTTCTGTCTTAACTGAAACTGACCCTTGCACATTTCTGTCTTAACTGAAACTGACCCTTGCATATTTCTGTCTTAACTGAAACTCAGTGTCTGATAAACATCTTGTTGAATATGTATGTGTACGTGCAGAAGGGGCTATAAAAACCCCTGCAGTTTGTACAGAAGTTAGACTGCTGACATTCCACCATCGATGTGGCAGGTCTCCATGCATGTAAATAAAGCTTTTATTTGCTTATTGAAATCGCTGTGTTTCTTCTGGCGAATGTTGGAGAAATAAGTGTTTTTCTTTTAACATTTTCTGGCGCCCAACATGGGGCCACCTCTTCATGGTGCGAATCACACAAGAGGGACTGAAAATCTGTACAGGAAGGGAGAACGAATCACGGACTCCCTGATAAGTGAAAGACCTCAGACGAAATCTTGTCGTAAGTAGAGGCCAGTCACTCTTGATTCAATCCGCGAGACGGTGATGAACAAAAGGGCGGAAGACTCACAGCAAGGTAAGCTTTCCCTTTTTTTTAATAACGGATAGGGGAAAAGGAAGGGACTAGTCATAAGGGACAATTGTTTGTTAAAAAAAAAAAAAGGGGGACTGTCTTTAAATAGAAAAATCTAAAGATAGGTAGAGATCTCAGGAAAAAGGAATATTTTCTCTTTTAAATAAGGGAAATGGGAACAGGAAATAGTTGCTGTTCAACAGAAAAAACTGAAGTTAATGAAGATGAACAACATATGTTTAAATTACATCCAAAAAATCTAAAATATTTAGACAAATGGAAGACAGAGTATCAGTTTTCAGGAAAATTAGATAAGTACCAATGTCAGAGGTTTGTAAGGGACCTGCGCAGAGATGCAGGCAGTAGAGTAAAAGACCAAAAGAAGGTGGGTTTTCCACAGGCACAAAAATGGCTTGAAGAGGCAAATAAAATATATCTTAGTAAAAATATGGCTACAAAGGATGATTCAAGTGCAAAATTCACGTTTTTTTGTTAACAAAGAAGATGACGAAACCACCATACCTATTCGTCGTAATCCTTCAGCCCCACCCTACCTCGTGGAAGGAGCGGCGGAGCCGCCACAATATCAGGAAAGTGAAAAAGAGAAGGTCCCCTCCGCCATTTACCCTCCGTTACAACCCGTAATATTGCAGAAAACTCCTGGCACTTTCCTAGAGCTGTGAAACCGAAAGGTAGGGGGTGGTGAGCGGAGAGAAAAGGATAAGTCGGTGCCAGATAGTGAGAGCAAATACCCTTTGATTCAGGTAGCAAACCCACAGGCAGGAATGGACGGACAGGGTCCTACAATCCTGGTTTACCGCCCCTGGACTAAAGAAGACATTAGAAAGGCTGTAGAAGGAATCCCCCACCCAAAAGACAATATGAAGAAATTCGCAGATGACAAGCATGGTATGCAAATAAGTTATAAACTTTATAGTATTGAAATTGAACAGGTACTCCGACAGATTTTAGGTCCTGCCTGGCACCTTATCTGTGGAGATTGGGAACCTCTTACGGAGGACGAGGAGCCTCTTGGTCATGATACTGCAGAATTTGAGAGGCAACTTAAAAAGTTACTTGAGCGGGTCGCAAAAAAAATGGAAGGCACGTGCGGACTGGACACACATTAATCAATGCATACAGTCCGATGACGAGAAAGTAGATCATTACTTACAGCGTTTAACTGTTATTTTTAATGACCATAGTGGCATAGAAGTGCCCACTAATCAGGAGACAGACTCATCATATGAACAACAGTTAAAGAATGCCTTTTTGAAAGGGTGTAGATCTCCGATTAGTAATTACTAAACATATGATAGACCACAGAACAGCACGGTTACAACCACTGTTAGAATATGCTAGGCATGCGGAGAAGTATATAGCAGATAAAAAGAAGAAACAAGCACAGACCCTCACGGTTAATTCGGATGGCACGATTATGTTACTGCAAGGTCAACCTAATAGGGGCAGAGGAAGGGGCAGAGGCAGGGGGCGAGGAAATGTAGGACACTCTGAGGATTACGAGGGAAGGGTAAGGGGGGGAATGTTTTAAGTGTGGCAAGAAAGGACATTTTGCAAGAGATTGTCGTAGCTCGGGACAACCGGGTGCCTCACAAGCACCGGTGCAGTCCTCAGCATGACTATATGATGGTGAGGAAGAGTGGCCGGGGCCACCGGTTGAAATTATGGAAGGTTATGAGGAGGAGAACGAAGAGACCAAAGGGGAATGTGCAGGATGGGAACATGAGCAAAGCAGTTTTTCTGCTGATGGAGAATATCAAGTTGTCAACTTGACAGCATTAGCGTCAACTATGCAACTGGAGGTGCAACCTGTGATTAGTTTGCAGGTTGAAGGACAAGAAGTAGAATTCTTGTGTGATTCAGGAGCAACTAGGACCTTGCTAAAACATACTGCTGTGCCATCTGATGCAGCCACGAGTGATTATGTATTAGTAAAAGCGGCAAATGGACGGATTTATAAAGAACTGCTGTCTCGACCACTGTGGTTCACAGACCCTCAAACAAACCAGACCATTAGGTTTTGTGTAATTATTTCACATATTTGCCCTGTTAATTTGTTAGGAAGGGACCTAATGCATGTTTTTGGTATAGCAGCAGTCCCCACAGCCCATGGTATACAGGCCAAGCGAGTACAACTTGAAGCTGCATTTTGCAAGAAGGACAGGAGATTTACATTACTGGTACAGTAATGATTTGGTCTCTACAGGTCCTCAAAGCGTAACAAATGACTTACTAAATTTGGCTTTAAGTAAGTATGGTCATCAACCACCAGTGAAGGCAGAACAGTTGCACTGTACAATGTACTATAGAAAATTGATAGGTCCTGATACAGTATATGAAACACTGTTTTTTAAATATAAAATCACGAAGATTGTTTTAAAGCAACTGTACTGGGATAAATTAGGAAACTCTGCAGCCACATGCAGTCTCACGAAAGATATGCTAGCTTTTTTTAGGAGTAATCTTACACCGCATGTATCTGTAACGAAAGAGGAAGGACAGGCTTGGGTCTCTGTAGGTAAGAAGGTAACGGAATGGAGTACTTTGTCGGAAGAACAGTTACAAAGCAGGGGGGTTCAGGTACAAAAGTTGAATTGGGTTATACAGGCTAGACCCACAGTACATTTGAGGGAGGATAGGGCGTTGCCCAGCTGACTCTTCATGCTGAGTCCGCAAGAAGAAAATGATTTGCGGACTATACCACAGTCTTTGTGGTCAACTGGGCAGCATGATATAGGATTAACGAAAACAGCAGGTGCGGTCAAAATCACACCTAAATCTGATTACAGACCACACAAACGACAGTACCCATTGAGCAAAATAGCAGAAGGAGGAATTTCTCCGGTAATTGAAGCATTACTACGGGCAGGGGTCTTGATCCCATGTGCAGATTCACCATGTAATACGCCTTTGTTTCCAGTAAGGAAGCCGGACGGAACCTGGAGGATGGTACAGGATTTACAGGTTGTTAATGCAGCCATAGTACCAAGGGCCCCAGTAGTTCTGGATCCGTCTGTCCTACTGAATGATATCCTTCCTACAGACCAATATTTTACAGTTATTGATATCAGTAATGCATTTTTCTCTATCCCATTACATGAGGATAGCAGGTTTTGGTTCGCCTTTACATTTATGGTCAAACGTTACACATACACATGGTTACCTCAAGGTTACTGTGAAAGTCCTACTGTATTTTCTCAAGAAATGTCAGCGAACCTGGCTCAATTTTCACCGAAGCATGGAAGCCATCTATTACTGTACGTAGACAACATCCTGCTGGCTGCCCCTACAGAATCTGCCTGTAAAACGGACTCCCTGCGGCTTCTACATTTTTTAGCAGAAGAAGGACACAAGGTAAATAAGTTTAAATTACAATTTTGTAAACTAGAGGTACGCTATTTGGGTTATTTAATATCTAACCAAGGCAGGCAACTTGATGGTACTAGAAAGGAAGCTATTCTCCAGGCACCTATGCCCCTCACAAAAAAGGAAATGATGTCATTTTTGGGGATTACTAACTTTTGCCGTAGTTGGATACCTAACTATGCTGAGGAAGTAGGTCCTTTATCGGATCTGATCTTTGCACTCTCAGTGGTGGCAAATGACCCCGTTTCTTGGACAGATAGGTCCATTCAAGCATTTACTCAGATCAAACAATTGATAGCAAGTTCAGCAGTTCTAGGTTTCCCTGACTATTCCAAACCTTTTATTCAAGCAGTGGACTGTAAAGGCGGATACATAACATCCGTTCTGTTACAGTCGCATGGGGACAAACTCAGATCCCTGGCCTTTTATTCAAGTAAATTGGACGCTGTCATGCGATCATTACCACACTGCGTGCAGACAGTGGTGGTGGCGGCATTGGCCATTCAAGCTTCGGCGACACTTATTTTATTTCATCCACTGACCTTGCGAGTACCGCATTTGGTAGTAGTGATTCTGCTGCAGGATAAGTTAACTTTTCTATCTCCAAGCAGACACTTATCGTGTATGACTATTTTGTTGTCTCAACCTCACATGACTATAGAACGATGTACTACCCTAAACCCGGCTACTCTCCTCCCCACACCGGCTGATAGAACTCCACATGTGTGCCTGGACATGATTCATGCGAATGTTTTACCTAGACCCGACCTCAAGGATCAACCCTTACCGAGTTCTGACTGGACCTTATTTGTCAATGGGTCGGCCCGTAAAAATGAGATAGGTAACACCCAAGTAGGTTATGCAGTAACAACTGGTACACACATCATAGAAGCTAATCCTCTCTCCAGGAACTTGTCTGCACAAGCAGCGGAATTGATTGCTTTGACCAGGGCATGCGCTTTGTCGGAAGGTAAAGCAGCCACTATCTATACAGATAGCCAGTATTCTTTTTCTACGGTGCATGTCTTTGCCCAGCAATGGAAAAATAGGGGAATGGTCACTGCTTCGGGAAAAGAAATCACGCATAAAAACCTAATCTTAGATCTTTTACAAGCTATCCAACTACCTAGCAGGCTAGCAATTTGCAAATGCGTGGCTCACACTAGTGCTAAAGATCCGGTAGCATTAGGGAATGCCCTAGCTGATAAGACCGCAAAGGAAATTGCTTTAACATCCGCTTTTGCACTTGAAACAGACTTGCAACCATCAGATAACCTTAATCTACAAACCTTACGGGTCATGCAAGAGTTAAGCTCTAAGCAGGAAAAGCAAAAATGGATAAGATATGGGGTGACACATGAGCAAGGGGTTTATGTAGGACCAGATGGTAAATACGTTTTACCAACGAATTTATTTCGCTATGCCTCCCTCATTACTCATGGACCATCTCACAATGGTCCAGCAGCTATGGTTCAGGTAGTGCAACAAGTATTTTGGAGTAAAGGATTTGTAGCATATGCAAAACGTTTTTGTCTGTCTTGTCTTGTATGTGCTCGTTTTCATGGGCAGGGTGGTATATGTGTTGCACCGGAAACCTCCCCAGTTCCACCCTATCCCTTTCATACCATCTGTATGGATTTCATTGAACTGACCCCTGCACAGCAGAAAAAGTTTGTATTAGTTATCATTGATGTGTTTTCTAAATGGGTTGAAGCATTTCCCGTCACTCATCCGGATGCTTCAACAGTGGCAAAAATTCTAACGAATGATATTATTCCACATTTTGGAATTCCAGTACACATCTATTCTGATAATGGCACGCATTTTGTTAATCAAGTTATTCAGAAATTGGCTGTTGTTTTCAAAATTGACCTTAAACACCATTGTGCTTACCATCCGCAGTCAGCCGGGTTGGTCGAACGTCATAATGGTATTCTCAAAAGTAAGTTACGAAAACTCATGGCTGAGACACATCAGTCTTGGATTACCTGCTTACCTTTGGCACTCCTCTACATGCGGACCACACCTACCTCCAAAGGTATTACGCCATTTGAACTCCTTTATGGTCGCTTTATTACGTCCCGCAATGGCAAGGGATATTGCCTGCGGAACGTGAGGGGGTGAGGAGTTAGCAGATTACATGAGAAAATTGCTGACAAAAACTAAAACACCTCTAACAAATGATTGCTTTTCAGATCAGCAGAAGAGCAGAATTCTCGAAGTTAAGCCTGGAGATTGGATCTGGATCAAGATAATCAAGAGAAAAAACTGGGCTTCACCAAAGTGGGAAGGTCCATATCAAGTGCTGATTTCGACTCCTACTGCAGTTCGAATAAAAGAACGAACATCGTGGATCCACTTAACACATTGTAAACTGGTAAAACAGTTTGAGCTGGACAAAAATTTAGGTCCCCCTGATGAACCTTAAGAAGTGACAAATTTTATTTTTATATTTTTTGTGTAGTTGTGTATCCATTTTAGTTTTCTTCGAACGAAGAAATGGAGTATTTCGTACCTGAAAGGAGACAAAGAGACAATGATAATACACGGGAGCAGCCTTTCCCACAGAAAGATTGTACAATAATTTTGTTAACAGTCATTGTGATTACTGAATTTCTGTTTTGGCCATTTTTATTTTCAGATGCTGTTAGTCGAACTAAAAGGAACACGAAAGACACAGTTTGGCATCCACCTTTTAATACCTACCAGGCTGTTAAGTATGCTTATGCTTCATCTCTTAATATCTCTAATTGTTGGGTATGCACTGCTATTCCTACTGTACATGAGGGGTTAATGTTGAGTACGGTCCCTTTGGAGGCTAATGAAACATGGACTAATTTAATATTTGATACTTCAAATGTTACCTTAAAGAATAAAATAGCATTGCCTCTCATGAGTCGTCAAAATGGAACGGTATGCTTTCAAAAACTTGGCAAAAATAAAGTTGGGTGGAGCCAGTGTAATACAACAATAATTCATAAGTGTACCGCAGATAACTCAGGTTGTGTAACGAACTTTACACCTATAAAGAGACTCGTTAGAGATCCTAATTTCTTTCAGAAAATGAAGTCTGTGTATTACCTATTATTCTTAGGATTGCAGGATGCAGGGAATAGTTTTAATCCTGCCAATATTACCATTAAGGTAGAGGATTGCTACTTTGTCTGTGGAAAAAAGGCATATAAGTGGTTACCAGAAAGTTGGTCTGGTAGTTGTTTTTTAGGTTATTTGGTACCAGCAATAAGACATGTATCTACACTACCCCAAGGTAAAATACGAAATGTATGTGCTGTTAATAAACCTATTAATCCCATAGGTAACATTGATGCATCCTGGATCTATCATCACGATTTAGCCCACAGTAGCAGCAAGGGGCTATCACATATGGACTTGGGTGATGATGTCATTTCTGGTGCTGGTATTCTTCCAGCATATGGGACAGTAAAATCTATTTGGGAACTCAGAAAATTGTCAAAACTGTTAGAGACTCTGAGTAATGCAACTTTTTCTGGGCTAGAATTGGTGATGGACGAATTGACGGCAATGAGAACAGTAGTGTTGCAGAACCGTATGGCGCTCAATTTCACCCTAGCGGCGAAAGGAGGTACTTGCGCTCTTATCCAAGAGGGGTGCTGTTCATTTATTCCAGATAATCAGCACGAAATTGAGAGTCACCTCGAGATTCTCCAAAAGGTATCTGAACTGACAATACCAGGACAAAATCCATTGACTGAATTCTTCCAGACCTGGTTTGGAAGTTGGGGAAGTGTTTTTATGAACATTTTAATTGCTGTATGTGTTGGTGCCATTATATTCTTGTTTTTAGGTTGCTGTTGTATCCCATGCATTCGAATGTTGATGTCTAATGTAATAACTGCCAATATGACAAAAGCTTACTATTTTGGGTACAAAGGATACAAATCAAATGAAAAGTTGTATGACCAGGATGTGTAGTGAAATATTTTGCTGATACAAAGTGTTGTTAGGGGGGAAATGTAATAAAATTCTGTATGAACAACTACTTTGTATCAGGCATAATAAGGGTTAAACTATCTTGTGTGCAAAAAAAGAATTTCTAAAAGAACTGTTTGACCTGTTAAAACAGGCTGACCATGAAAGAATGTGCAGATGTTAACCTGCAGTCCGAGAAAGAACAGAACTTGTAATTATCTTATGACCCTTGCACATTTCTGTCTTAACTGAAACTGACCCTTGCACATTTCTGTCTTAACTGAAACTGACCCTTGCATATTCCTGTCTTAACTGAAACTCAGTGTCTGATAAACATCTTGTTGAGTATGTATGTGTACGTGCAGAAGGGGCTATAAAAACCCCTGCAGTTTGTACAGAAGTTAGACTGCTGACATTCCACCATCGATGTGGCAGGTCTCCATGCATGTAAATAAAGCTTTTATTTGCTTATCGAAATCGCTGTGTTTCTTCTGGCGAATGTTGGAGAAATAAGTGTTTTTCTTTTAACAATAGCTATGAAGAAGATGAAGAACGGAAAGGCTGTTGGTCCAGATGACATACCTGTGGAAGCATGGAGGTGGTTAGGTGAAATGGCAGTGGAGTTTTTAACTAGATTGTTTAATGAAATCTTGGAAAGTGAAAGGATGCCTGAGGAATGGAGAAAAAGCATTTTGGTACCGATTTTTAAGAATATGGGTGATGTGCAGAGCTGTAGTAACTACAGAGGGATTAAACTGATCAGTCACAGCATGAAGTTATGGGAAAGAGTAGTGGAAGCTAGGTTAAGAAGGGAGGTGATGATTAGTGAGCAGCAGTATGGTTTCATGCCAGGAAAGAGCACTACAGATGCAATGTTTGCTCTGAGGGTGTTGATGGAGAAGTAAAGTACAGAGAAGGTCAGAAGGAGTTGCATTGTGTCTTTGGGGATTTAGAGAAAGTATATGACAGAGTGCCTAGAGAGGAGTTGTGGTATTGTATGAGGAAGTCAGGAGTGTCAGAGAAGTATGTAAGAGTGGTACAAGATATGTACGAGGGTAGTGTGACAGCGGTGAGGTCTGCGGTGGGAATGACGGATGCGTTTAAAGTGGGTGTGGGATTACATCAAGGATCAGCTCTGAGCCCTTTCTTATTTGCAATGGTGATGGACAGGTTGACAGACGAGATCAGACAGGAGTCCCTGTGGACTATGATGTTTGCAGATGACATTTTGATCTGTAGTGAGAGTACGGAACAGGTGGAGAAGACCCTGGAGAGGTGGAGATATGCTCTAGAGAGAAGAGGAATGAAGGTCAGCAGGACTAAGACAGAATATATGTGTGTGAATGAGAGGAAGGATAGAGGAATGGTGAGGCTGCAGGGAGTAGAGGTGGCAAAGGTGAATGAGTTTAAGTACTTGGGATCAACAGTTCAGAGTAAGGGTGAGTGTGGAAGAGAGGTGAAGAAGAGAGTACAGGCAGGATGGAGTGGGTGGAGAAGAGTGTCAGGAGTAATTTGTGACAGACAAGTACCAGTAAGAGTGAAAGGGAAGGTTGACAAGAGGGTAGTGAGAACAGCTATGTTATACGGGTTGGAGACAGTGGCACTGACAAAAAGGCAGGAGTCAGAGCATGACGTGGCAGAGTTGAAGATGTTAAGATTTGCACTGGGTGTGACGAGGATGGACAGGATTAGGAATATGTATATTAGAGGGTCAGCCCAGGCTGGAAGGTTTGGAGACAAAGCCAGAGAGGCAAGATTACATTGGTTTGGACATGTGCTGAGGAGGGATGCAGAGTATATTGGGAAAAAGATGCTAAGAATGAAGCTGCCAGGTAACAGGAAAAGAGGAAGGCCTAAGATAAGGTTTATGGATGTGGTGAGATAGGATATGCAGGTGGTTGGTGTGACAGAGCAAGATGCAGAGGACAAGAGGAAATGGAAACAGTTGATCTGCTGTGGCGACCCCTAACAGGAGCAGCTGAAAGAAGAAGAAGACAAATAATAAAAAAGACATACAGTGAAGTGATGGATGGACTGCATGAGAGGATACCTACTACATCCAAGTGTGACTGTACAAGCAGGTATGAGAGTAGCACTGAATCACGTTATGTGGCAACAGCTGACAAGACACATCAATCCTGTGTAGAAAAATGGAAAAATGGGGGTTGATGATGATGATACAAATGCTTTATAAACAGAACAAACCAGATGTGTATAGCAGTACAGAAATGCATGTAGTGAAGTTGGTGAATACATTAAATAGTGTTATTGCTAATGGAAACTATAGAGGTGAAATCATAAATGCAAGTAAAGTTATTAGCAGTGGCAAAGTCAATTGTCCAAAAGAAAAAAAATGATGAAAATGCATGCATGTAAAAAATCGTCCAAAAGAAAAAAATGATAAAAATGCACATATGTAAAATTTAAGTGAGATACAGAAGCTGAATGCATCATCCTGTCTGTGTCTAGAATCTGTTCAAGTCTCCATTTTTGCATCTGTCTTACTCTGCACACAGGTTATAGCATTTGACTATACAATGTGTAGAAATCCAAAAAGTAAGTTATTTTTTTCTAGTTGTGTCACTTCAAGCTTAATTAATGAACTTAATATGTTGGAGGGTGTCACCTGTGAAACGTTTGTTATACTTAAATTCAGTCTAGTCAGTCTATGCTGATACAGAATGGCGGACTAAATCAAATAATAACAGCAAATTGACATCTGAGTAATAAATGAGATAGTAGTAAAATGGTACAGATGCAGAATGTTCACACAGTCAAGCAAAGCATTTGCAGAGGCACACAGCTTTACTTTTTAAGTAGGGTTTCAGCTTCTGCAGTACAGATGCAGGCAAATACTATTTCTAATTCCAGAATGCAGACATAATTTGAATGCAAAAGTAAATGATTTTGGTAATAATAATAATTCTGATGACCCACTCTTAAGTATCAGAAATGTTCCTGTGATTATTACTTCACTCTTGTTGCAGTTACAATAGCTGCAGAGCATTGTGGAGCATTTACATAGAAAGGAGCTCCATTGCAGAATACTAATTTTATATATATATATATATATATATATATATATATATATATATATATATATATCTATATATGCATATATATATGTATATATATATATATATATATATATATATATATACTGAAGTTAATGTAAACTTCAGTAGATCGACACTACAAACAATGACACCCTGATGTGCAAGCACCAAAGTACAACCTCATACCATGCAAAAGAAATGTACTACTTTTTGTGGAGAGGGGGTAGATGCACCACCTGCTTATTATACATACTGTCATTGAGACCACGAGATTTCACACACTTATCATGTATCTGTTTTGTCAAACCATGTGTGTCAGCAAAACATTTGTCAACATTTGGGAGTTTTGCTTATTAAAGGCACTATGTGTGCATAAAGATATATATATATATATATATATATATATATATATATATATATATATAGTTTTGCTATCAAAATTATGAACTGTACTTCGTCGACTGTACTATCGTCAAACATGGAAGTTCGAAAATGGTAATATTGATGTAAAAAAAATATATAGGAACGGGTTTTAACATGGGTTGAGGTAGGGGAGATATTTATAGTTCGGAATAATACTGAACACTTACCTCGACCCATGTTAAAACCCGTACAGTTCGAAATTTTGATAGTAAACCATATATATATATATATCTATATATATATATATATATATATATATATATACATATATATATACATATACATGCACACACACACACACACACACACATATATATATATAGTTACATATATATGTATTTAAATATACATATATATATATATATATATATATATATACATATATATGTATATATATATATATATATATATATATATATATATATATATATATATATACATATGTATATATAGATCCTAATCAGATCAGATCATCGAAGTTTCAAAACTTCAAAATTCATATGGTCAGGAACATATGACTGAAGTTTTGAAACTTCAAATGTATTGTGATACAGCTCTGAATGGGAAAATTACTCTTTTCAGCAATGTAATATGATCTTAGGCTGTGGGTCCAGGGGGTTGCAGTGGTGCTTGACCCCCTGCAAAAATGTTAAAGATATTTTTTTTCCTTTTTTTTATTAATGGTCGACGTTCTAAAACATTGATCATATGGTCTCAGCCATATGAATTTCAAAGTTTTGGAACTTCGATAAACTAACATAGATAGATCTATATGTATGTATATACATACATATATATATATATATATATATATATATATATATATATTTTTTTTTTTTTCATATATATATATATATATATATATATATATATATATATATGTATAGAGATAGATATAGATATAGATATTGATATAGATAAATACACATAAATATGAGTGCCTTTCTGATTGTATTTTCTATGCATGCAGCAATTAATCCAACCTTCTATTTTCACTATCTGAAGCAATCTATTATATTTACATGGTCATGTTGGGCCAATCCAGGATATATTTGGCCTTCCCTCCTTTAAAAATTCGTAATATGATTAATATATATTCAACAGCTTTTAATTATTGAGATGAAATAGAATGTTGACTTCATCAACTGGAATAAAAGACCTTGCATGCAGGTGAAATCTCTGAAGGAATAATGTGCTTTAATTATAAGATAAAGTTGTTTTGTGGTATCCTGGTATTGTTAACATTGTGGCTTCATGAAACATCTGTACAACTGCCTCATCTCTTGTTATGGCTTTCAGTTTTGACAGATTCTCAGCTGTAAATGGTATTCATGTCATAACATGAAGAACTCTCAGTGCTTTTGTCCCGCTGGACTTCTTTGTGCTACCTTAAATACAACACTATGCATCAGCTCTCAAGGATTGTTTTACACTTCTGCATAATACTTTTGAAGAATTAATAAAAATTCCTGTAATCTAGCTGCTACTTTATGTAAAGTTTTCTTGAAAATGCTTTGCAAGTATTTTTATCAGTTTCTGATAATATATTTCCCACTCATAGTTATGGCATTTCTGTTAACCAGAAATAATAGCTAGCAGTTTCTGATTTCTCTCTTTTCTGTGCTTCTTTTTTTTTTTCTAGAAAAAAATGATAATGTTATCTTTTATTGAATTGAATTGCTTTATGGTTTGAATTTGTATAGTTATTGCTAAGGTTTTGATTAAATACAGCTTCAACACTCAAAGTTACTCACGTCAAATGTATAGTTTCCTCATATATTCTCAGGTAAC
Organism: Protopterus annectens; assembly: GCF_019279795.1. NCBI lineage: Eukaryota > Metazoa > Chordata > Ceratodontiformes > Protopteridae > Protopterus > Protopterus annectens. Next base: position 1,892,536,675 of record NC_056737.1, read on the forward strand.
GTACTTCATCAGAGAAATGTTTCATTTCTCTATTCACCTGACTGCACATTATCATTGTATTCTGCAGTTTTATCAGTATTTTCCAACTGTATTTCCTGAATCTCTTAACTGAGCCAATAGACTTAACAAGCATTTTTCTCGCAGTATATTAGTTTGCTTTAAGAGATATTAAGGAGCCACAGCCTGAAATAGCTGTTTATATGCTTTATTCTTAAAAGGTCAATCAGATTTGGCATGCTGGCTTAAACTTGAATATAATAAAACATGCATGTGTATTTTTTTAGGTTTCATTTATGGAACAAACTTCTAAAATTAGACTTGGATATCATATTATACTCCTCTACAGTGTGTAGCATCTTTGTCGTTATTCCATAATTCCAGACTTCTTGTAAACTGCTTTGGCACTCTTACTCAACTTTATATTAATATTTTTGACACACAGTTCTCTTATGCACCTTGTCTCCTCTAATAGTTTGTACAGTAATGTGCAAACTCCATTTTTGCTATACTGTAAAGCATTTCTGCTTTTGATGGACTGTTGTCTATATAACAGTAAAAGTTTCCCATTGGAATTCTTTTGCATGCAAAACACATTTTTACAAAACGGCCTAAACTAACACATATTCCACAAACTTTTTTTTTCTTTACATCATCTCTTACCATGCCTGTAACCACAGTATATACACTGGTACTTCTGTACTGCGTCTTTGCTATCAGCCACCATTTTGTTTAACTAAACAGGAGACTGCATAACATCCCTTATGATATTCATCATCATCATCAACCCCTCTTTTTTTCCAATTTTCTACATGGGGTTGGGGTGTGGTGTCAACTGTCACTATCTCTGTCTCTTCTTTGGTACTCCTACTTGACTGTCACAGATCTTCACTCACACAATTCATCCATCTCTTTGCTGGATGCCCTCATTTCCCCTTGCCTTCTTCCTGTCTGACCCAAATATTCTTCACAGATTCTCTTCTGCTTTTCTGCACATATGCCCTTAGCATTGTAATCTGTTCTCTCTGACCTTTTCTGCAACTGGAGCTACCTTGTCTTATGCTCTTATGTCCTCATTTCGTCTACTAACCATCTCAGACACTTCATCTCAATCACCTCTAGCTTCCAGAACTACATGGCCTCTACTGCACAGGTTTCCGTACTACACATTACTATTGGTTGCATCACTGTTTTGTACACCTTACTTTTCAGCTTCTTTGGTATTCCTCTGTCATGCACTACACCTAACCACCTAACACTCTATGCCAGTGGGCTCCAGATGCTCTGATTCTAGTCTTGTCCTCTTTATTCAGACTGTCTTTCTCTTTAACAGCCCCTCCCAGATATTTGAAGCTGTTAACCTGTTCCACTATTTTCCCTTCTATCTCATTGCTCAGCTTCTTCTGATTTTCCCCATTTGCTCCATTACAGCTGGCTTATTTGTATTCAGTTTCATCACATGCACTTTAGTTTTGCATTCCATTCCATTCCCCTATTCTTTGCTAAAGTTCATGCTCAGAGTCTGCCTGTAATGTCACATTGTTTGCATACAGCAATTTTGTTGATCTGTCCCCTCTGACCTAATTGCTAATGCAGTACATCACCAGCATGAGCAGCAGAGGCTCAGAGATGAACCCTGATGCATACCCTTTTCCACTGGGAACACCTCCATGAGACATAACACTGTCCGTACTTGAGTGACTGGGTCCTTGTATATAGCCTGCACTAATTCTAGCAATGTTTTTGGGACTTTGAACTAAAGCAGGACTGCAAAATTTAGCTTTTTCAGGACCTTGTCATATGCTTTCTCCAAGTTCAGGAATGCCCAGTTGGACTCCTTCCTCATCTTCAGCTTCTTCTCAACTATCTGTCTCACTGCAAACATTAGATCAGTTGTGCTGCATCCTGATTTGAATCCAAACCACTCATCTCCCATCTTTCTATCTACTACTTTGTGTATTTATCTTTCATCATCTCCAGAACATTCATGTAATCTGACAGGAGTTGATGCTGTCCATGGTTGGGAATGTCCCCTTTGTTCTTGAAGACTAGCACAAGTATACTTATTCTCCAGTCCAGTGGGATGCAACTTTATCTCCAAACTGTTACGAGTGTCCACAGGATCCATTTCTACCATATTTCACCAAACATCTTTATCATATCTGTTGTGACCTCATCTAAACCTGCTGCTTTCCCTGACTTCATTTTCCTTAGTGCTGTTTGTACTTTATCTATAGAGGGCTTCTAATTTTCTCTCATTGTAGGCTGTAACTGGGACAATACAGCTTTTGTGGGGTTTTCTTCATGCAAAAACTGCAGGAAGTACTCCCATTTGCCTTTCATATCCTGTGGATTGGTGAGCAGGTTGTTGCTGGTACTCCTTATGAAGGGAGTCTGTCTATCTTCTTTATCTTTCTGTAGTTACCTTGCAACCTCATATGGTTTCTTTGTGCTATCTACTGAGTCACTTTCCAGAAGTTGGTAGAGTGCCTCTGATGCCTTCTTCTCTGCCTTTGCAGCTCCTTTCTGAGGTTTGTTAGCCAACCAATATCCCTCTTAGCTTGGTCCATCTTTTTTATATCCCACTTTTTCCTGCTCTCCTTCTTTCTTTTGATGATTTCCTGGATTTCTGCATTCCATTAACAGCTTTCCTTATGTACCTTATTTCCATACCTGACTCTGCTGTATATCTATTCTATAGTTCTTATACGTGCTGTTTTGAGGTGCTGTCATTCTTTTTCAGCTACAACTATTTCCTCTTCTTCTTCATGTGGTAGATCCCTGAGTAATTCCTTGAACTGTTGTGTTTTCTCTCCAGTCAACTTCCAGGTCTTCAGCCTGGTCTCTGTTGACCATAGAGCCTTCTCTGTCCATAGGTTCATAGGTTCATAGGTTGGTACTAGGCTATCAGCCCAAGGGCCTATACAAGCCTAGCCATAACAATTCCCTGGCTATTTCCTCCCACATTATTCTCTTTCCTGGACCCCTGTCTAGCAGGGCAACTGACGTGATCCCTGGGGTGAATTTCCTTTCTCCCATCCAATCGTCAAGGTTCCTCTTGAAGAGGTCCAAAGAGGCACTCTGCTTGACATGTATGAGCAATCTATTCCAGAGTCTGGGGAGTCTCTGGGTCAGGAACCTATCCCTCCAGCATGTTTTGTTTATTGTGATGACAAGGTTTAGATCCCTGGAGCGTGTAGCTCTGAGGGATTGGGATTTCTTTAAGTGTAGCATGTCCAACAGCTCTTGGTTTGACATGGCCTTGTATGTTAAGCAGAGATCGCCTCTGAGTAGACGATATGCACAGAGTATAGCTGGAGTTTTTAAGGCGGTCAGCATAGGGCATCTGCTTTAGGCCTGTGATTCTTTTAGTGAGGTATTTCTGAGGCCTTTCCAGTTGTTGCAGATGTCTTGAGAGGTACATACCAAATGGGGCATTGTATTCTATAATGGGTCTAATGAGGATGAGTACAGTGGGACAATGACCTCCTTTTTCTGGATGAAAAGCCCTTCGTGATGAGGTGTGCCACATAGAAGGATTTCCTGACTGTTGTGGTGATGTGGTTATCGAAGGTGAGACCACTGTCCACCTGTGTCCCTGTCTCTTATCACACTTTCTGTGTTTAGTGTACTGCCACCTATATGGTAATTCATGGATACATGTTTTTTCCCAAAGGGGATAACAATACATTTCTTGGCATTGAGCTTGAGCCCATGGCTCTGGCACCAAGCATCTGTTTCTGTAAGGCCCTTTTGTAGAGTATCCACATCATTTGGGGATTCAATAATGGCTCCCAGTTTGCAGTCATCTGCAAACTTTGTTAGCCAGAGTCCCTTAGTGTTGACCTGTACTTCAGAGAAGTAGATGCCAAACAAGAGCGGCCCCAGGACTGAACCCTGAGGTACTCCACTTGTCACTTGTCTGGAGCTGGATTTCAAGTCGGTTACTTTTACAGTGTGGGTTCTATCAGTAAGCCATTTAGCAACCCATTGGGTGACATAGGGATTAATGCCCAACTTAGTAAGTTTATCTATGATTCCAGAGTGGGGGATGGTGTCAAAGGCCTTGGCAAGGTCTAGATAGGCTGTGTGGACCACCTTACCCTTGTCCATGGCTCTGGAGACTGATTCAAAGAAGTCAATCAGGTTCAGGAGACAAGATCAGCCCTTCACAAACCCAAACTGGGTGGGGTCCAGTGTTTGAAGGTTGCCAATGTCTTTGTTTATAAGTTCCATGATAATACGGTCCATGGCCTTGCAGATAAGGCTTGTCAGACTGATGGGACGGTAGTTTCTGGGATCCAAGGTGGATCCCCCCTTGTGGATTGTGATAACTGTAGCTCTGCGCCACTCAGTGGGCATGAAACCTGAAGTGAGGCTATGATTAAACATGACACTTAGGTGAGGTGCCAGTTCATATTGTAGTTCATATAGTACACAGCCCGGGATGTCATCTGGTCCCATAGATGCTGTATTCTTGGCTTTAGAGAGTGCGTTTTGTACCTGTGTGGCCGTTATTACTGGAATTTGGCAATCTTCCGGTATTGAGATGGGCCATTTAGGGGGTGAGAGGGGGGTGAAGTTGGCACTGAATCGATCTGCCAGGATATTGGCAATATCCTTCGGATCAGTATATTTAATGCCATTCTGTTTTAGCTCAGAGCAGATCTGAGCATTGCCATTTATATTCTTGACATAGTTATAGAATGCTTTGTGGTTGTCTTTGGAATCTTTGGCAATTTTATTTTCGTAACTAGCTTTGGAGGATTTTATGAGGCATCTCAGTTTCTTACTGAGGCTAGTAAGGGAGTTTTTTTGCATCCTAGGATTTTCCTCTTTTCTGCAAAAGTGTCTTCCTTTTGTTGTAAAGCTTGTTTATGGCAGGGGACCACCAGATTCGCTTCCTTTTTTTGGATGAGAGCATTTTGGTTCTATTTGGGATGGCACGATTCATGCATGAGTGGATGTGCTCGTACAGTGCCTTAGTGTAGGATTCAGCAGTTGAACTTTCAGTTCCCATCTGCATGGGTGTCATGAAGTTTGTCACTTCTGACTTGAGTAGCATGAAGTTGGCTTTGGAGAAGTTTTTTATGGTGGCTTCTTTACTGGGGGGTGGGGGTGGGATGTGGATGTTAAGAGTGATTAGCTTATGGTCAGACCTGACTAACAAGGGGGTGACCATAGGTATGGAGCATTGATTTCCCATGTTGGTAATGACCAGGTCTAGGATATTGGACCCCGTGGTGAGACTATGGATTAGTTGATCTGGGCGTTGGAATTTATGAATTCCAAGAACCGTTGCGCAAAGGTGTTGGGACATGAGTAGTTTTCCCAGTTAATGGCAGGGTAGTTAAAATCATCCAGTATTAGGGTGTTTGGTTCTATCTTAATATTTTCCAGTGTGTTTAGAAAGGTGTAGTGAGAATCTTGGGGTATGGTGGGGGATCTGTAGCAAGCTACAATTTGGATTGCAGTCTTACCTAGTGTTAGTTGCACTTGGAGAATTTCAGACACATTGTGTTGGCCAACTAGCCTGGTGGTGTGAATATCCTTGGTGAATATTGACACTCTTCCACCTTTAGTGTTTCGGTCCTGGTTTGGTGGCCGAAACGTGTGGTAAGAGTTGTAGCCTGGTATTGCAGGGGTGCTCTCTGGAGCCTTGAACCATGTCTCAGTTACTGCACAGATATCGATGTTCTCCATTTTTAGGAGTGCCTCGAGAGAGTGCATTTTGAGGTTTAGACTTATAGCATTGAGTAGCATTACCTCCAGATTTTGCATGCCTGCAGCTGATTGTGGCAACCAGTGGTTTATGCTGTGGGCTGACTGTTTCACTGAGGATGACTTTGCAATCACTGATTCTACCCCATTGCCCTTTCCTTATAAGGATGAAGTTTACCTGAGTTACATGTTGGCAATTCTTGCATGTGATATTGTGTCTGTTTGTCTTGTTGCCCAACCCATGTGGACTCAGGCAGTCCTCATATCATGTTCTGTCTATCCTGATATATGCATTCAAGTCATCCATTATCAACAGTCCAAGATTCTCACTACACCTTTTCTAAACATACTGGAAAATATTAAGATACAACAAAACACCCTAATACTGTGTGATTTCAACTACTCTGCCATTAATAGGGAAAACTACTCGGGCAGCAACACCTTAGCCCAACGGTTCTTGGAATTCATAAATTCCAGTGCCCTGGATCAACTAATCCATAGTCCCACCAGGGGCTGAAATATCCTAGACCTGGTCATTACCAACATGGGAGATCAATTCTCCACACCAGTTGTCACCCCCTTGTTGGTCAGGTCTGACCATAAGCTGATCACCCTTGATGTCCACATCCCACCCCCACCCTCACCCCCAGCCCCCAGTAGGGAAACCTCCATAAAGAACTTCTCCAAAGATAACTTCATGCTACTCAAGTCAGAAGTGGCAAACTTCAAAACACCCATGCAGATGGGAACTGAAAGTTCGACTGCTGAATCCTACACTAAGGAACTGTACAAGCACATCCACTCATGCATGAATCATGCCATTCCAAACAGAACCAAGATGCTCTCCTCCAAAAAAAAGAAGCCAATCTGGTGGTCCCGTGCCATAAACAAACTATACAACAGAAGGAAGAACCTGTTGCAGAAAAGAAGAAAATCCCAGGATGCAAAATGCTCCCTTACCAGCCTCAGTAAGAAGCTGAGAGCCCTCATAAAATCCTCCAAAGCTAGTTACGAAAATAAAATTGCCAGAGATTCCAAGGTCAACCACAAGGCATTCTATAGTTATGTCAAGAATCTAAATGACAATGCTCAGATCTGTTCTGAGCTACAACAGAGTGGCATTAAATATACTGATCCCAAGGATATTGCCAATATCCTGGCAAATTGATTCAGTGCCACCTTCACACCCCTATCGCCCCCCTAAAGGGTCCAGCTCAATACCAAAAGATTGCCAAGTTCCAGTAATCATGGCCACACAAGTGAAAAACACACTCTCCAAAGCTAAGAATACAGCATCCGTGGGACCAGACAACATCCCAGACTGTGTAATACATGAACTACAAATTGAACTGGCACCTCACCTAAGTGTCATGTTTAATCATAGCTCACCTCAGGCTTCATGCCCAATGAATAGTGTACAGCTACAGTTATCCCACTCCACAAGGGGGGATCCACCTTGGATCCTGGTAACTATCATCCCACCAGTCCGACAAGCCTGATCTGCAAAGCCATGGAACGCATTATGATGGAACTTATAAACAAAGACATAGGCAAACTTCAAACACTGGACCCGACCCAGTTTAGTTTTGTAAAGGGCCAATCTTGTCTCCTCAACCTAAGTGACTTCTTTGAATCAGTATCCAGAGCTGTGGATGAGGGCAAGGCAGTCCACACAGCCTATCTGGACCTCGCCAAGGCCTTCAACACCATCCACCACTTTTGAATCATAGATAAACTTACTAAGATGGGCATTAATCCCTATGTCACTCGATGGGTTGCCAACTGGCTTAATGACAGAACCCACACTGTAAAAGTAGCCAACTCAAAATCCAGCTCCAGACAAGTGGCAAGCGGAGTACCTCAGGGTTCAGTCCTGGGACCACTCGTGTTTGGCATCTACTTCTCTGAAGTACAGGCCAGCACTAAGGGACTCTGGCTAACAAAGTTCACAGATGATTGCAAACTGGGAGCCATTATTGAATCCCCAAATAATGTGGATATTCTACAAAAGGGCCTTACAGAAACAGATGCTTGTTGCCAGAGCCATAGGCTCATGCTCAATGCCAAGAAATGTATAGCTATCCCCTTTGGGAAAAACCATGTACCCATGAATTACCACATAAGTGGCAGTACACTAAACACTGAAAGTGTGATAAGGGATTTAGGGACACAAGTGGGCAGTGGTCTCACCTTCGATAACCACATCGCCACAACAGTCAGGAAATCGTTCTATGTGGCATACCTCATCATTAATGGCTTTTCATCCAGAAAAATGGAGGTCATTGTCCCACTGTACTCAGACCCATTATAGAGCACAATGCCCCATTTGGTATGTACCTCACAAGACATCTGCATCAACTGAAAAGGCCACAGAAATACCTCACTAAAAGAATCACAAGCCTAAAGCAAATGCCCTATGCTGACCATCTAAAAAAAACTCCATCTATACTCTGTAGCATATCGCCTGCTCAGAGGCGATGTCTGCTTAACATACAAGGCCATGTTAAACCCAGAGCTGTTGGACATGCTACACTTAAAGAAATCCCAATCCCTCAGAGCCACACACTCCAGGGATCTAAATCTGGTCATCACAATGAACAAAACATGCTGGAGGGATAGAGTCCTGACCCAGAGACTCCCCATACTTTGGACTAGACTGCCCATACATGTCAAGCTGAGCACCTCTTTGGCCCTCTTCAAAAAGAACCTTGACGATTGGATGGGAGATAGGAAATTCACCCCAGGGATCACGTCAATCACCCTGTTAGATTGGGGACCAGGGAAGTAATAGCCAGGGAATTGTTATGGCTAGGCTTGTATAGGCCCTAGGGCTGATAGCCTAGTACCAGCCTATGAACCTATGAACATCAATTCCTGTTGCCCTGCTTTTTCTAATAGGTCCTAAAAATGCTATCTGAATGCAGTCTTTTCCTCAATATCACAGCCTTGCTGTGGGGTACAGACTAAGATTATGACTACTGCCCTATCATTAGGCTGGAGTTTGATTGCCATGAGTCTGTCACTGAGTCTAATGACATCAGTCACTCTCCTCTGAAGTCTCTCCCTCACCACAATTCCCAAACCATTTCTACTCTGTCCTGCTCCAGAGTATTAGACTCTGGATCCCAAGCCAAGTTGCTTTGCTTCACTAACCTTCCACCTTGTCTCCAGAATATATAGGATGACGAGCCTCCTCCTTATCATCATATTATCCACTTCCAAGCTCTGTCCTGTCAGTGAACCTATACTGAGGGTAGTAACTCATAGTTCATGTGTGGCAGGTTGATTAATTTTACATACATCTTTCACTTACAGAGCTATCCCAGGTAACCTAAGTTGGGCAACTGGACACTAAATAGCCAGTAGCTTATTGGTTCAGAGCTACTGGTCTTTATGGAAGGTGCACATTGGCCAAAGGGTGTATATACTCCCCTTCCTCTATTATCATGGGTCCCAGGCGTAGGTCAGAGTAAGCTGGGTCCTCAACATACTTATCACCAACAAATATCCATGCCCATTTTGGCAACATTAGTCAACATGACCAAATCATCTAGAGCCATATTTTACACTGTCGAGTGGCTAGACCTGACATGGTGCACATTTGGGATCCATGTTATCCTATGTTGAGGATACTGTGCACCACAGTAGGTGCTCAAAGTGGTTGGTTTATACAACTCTTCCCCCTCTAGGGCACCATGTCGAGTCTGTACTACTGCCCACAACTACATTCTCTGGTGCTTTTGAGATGAAAATACTTCAGCTTATTTCTTGGAGGTATGAGTAACCCCACAAAGACACAGGGAGAACATGCAAACTCTAAATAGGCATTGGCCTGAGGTCAGGATTGAACCTTGTACCTTGTGCAAGGTAGGCGAAGACCTTACCCTTAATATCCCTTTTGATATTATTTTATTGCTTTAGAGGTTCCTAGACTTCAGATTAAATTTTCACACACAGTATCACTGTTTCATACTTCAGTCTTCAATTATCAAATTTCATTGCATACAGGATAATTCAGTAGCATGACACACATCTTTCTAGAGTCAGATCAATTTAGGGTTATATGAAATGAGTAAGAGTAGGCAGGTGGGGAATTATGTGCTAACTTAAAATCCTTTCCCTAACAACACTACTAATAAAGACCAAAAGACACAAAACACACACACATCAGCAAGCAGGCACAACACTAATTATATGCATGTACTTAACCCTAACTCTAACCCTAATCTACAAACAATTACACCTATCTACTACCTTTTTACAATAACCACCTTTTCAGTCAAACTTTAATTTTCCTGCACACGCCTGCATACGTACACCATATAAAAGATGAGTTCAACCAAATATGAATCACATAAATGTGCATAGAGAAACATGACATGTCTACAGCTAGTGGGGTTTGGCTTTACTGACTTAAAATGCACTAATTAAGGCTTAAAAAAAGAGTAAAAATTCATGAACATTCAGAAGTCCTGTAGATGAAACATTAGTATGTCCTTAAGTGGTGACTTGAAGGCAGGGTTACCGTATTATAATGTTAAGGATCTAGTTTAGTTGGGTCTTTCTTGTAGTTTTTATTTTATAGAGACACACACATATGTATATATACATACATATATATATATATATATATATATATATATATATACATATATATATAATTGACTTCGAGCATATAAAAAAGACTCTGAGCATATAAATATTGTTTCAAAAAAAAAATCTGTTGTCAAGTTGTTAAACTGTCTCATAATGTACTTTACACTCTGCATCTCTCAAATGTATGTACCCTACTCTTATTTCACTTTGTAACCTTTATTTGTTTTTTGCAACCTATATTGTATGGCATTTCACTTTGCAACCTTTATTTGCATTTTTGTAACCTATATTGTATTATACTGTATATGGAGCTTTTCTCCCTGGGCCTCCACTGAAAATGGGCACTTCTTGGCCCAGTGGACTTCCCCGGTAACCAAACTGAAAATAAACAAATATATATATATATATATATATATATATATATATATATATATATATATATATATATAAGTCTACTTCAGAATGTCAACCGGTCAGAATGCCAACTTTCATATGGCCGACACCATATGATCGACATTCTGAAAGACCGACATCCTGAAATAACACCATTTACCTACCTGTTAGCACAGTAAAACTGTGTTATGCAGGGGGGAAAGCCCCCCTGTACCCCCACACCCCCTGCGACTTAAATATTCTCACTCCGAGATTGTACTACAGTGCAGGATAGGGGAATCTCCCAGTCCCGCAATGTAGAGGGATCTCCGCTACCATTTGTCGGCCTTTCAAACGTTCACTCATATGGTGTCGGCCATATGAGTTTCAAACATTTGAAAGTTCGAACAAATGAAGGGCTCCCATACATATATATATATATATATATATATATATATATATATATATACACACACACACACACACACATATATATATATATATATATATATATATATATATATATATATATATAGATATATATAGATATATATATATATATATATATATATATATATATATATATATATATATATATACATATATATAAAACCCAGCCTCTGAGGATGCACAAGCCAGTGCATTTCTTTGTGCCAGTCCCAAGCCTGGATAAATGGGGATGGTTGCGTCAGGAAGGGCATCTGGTGTAAAACTTTGCCAAATCATTTCATGCAGTCACCAGTAAATATTTCCATACCGGATCGGTTGAGGCTCGGGTTAACAACGACCACCACCAGTACTGTTAGCCGACAGGGTGCTGGTGGAAATTGGGCTACTGTTGGCCGAAGGAGGAGAAGAGGTGAAAGTCATGGCCGAAGGCAGGAAGAGAGGTGAAAGGCTAGGACTGTGATAGTGAGGGTCGGAACTTTGAATTTTGGCAGTATGACTGGTATAGGGAGAGAGCTAGCTGATATGAAAGACAGAAGGAAGGTTGGTATATTGTGTGTGCAAGAGACCAGATGGAAGGGGAGTAAGGCTAGGTGTATCAGAGGTGGGTTCAAATTGTTTTATCATGGTGTGGATGGGAGGAGAAATGGAGTAGGAGTTATTCTGAAGGAACAGTATGCAAAGAGTGTTTTGGAGGTGAAAAGAGTGTCGGATAGACTGATGTTTATGAAGCTGGAAATTGATGGTGTAATGATGAATGTTGTTAGTGCATATGCTCCACAAGTTGGGTGTGCAATGGATGAGAAAGAAAAATTTTGGAGTGAATTGGATGAAGTGGTGATGACTGTACCCAAAGGTGAGAGAGTGGTGATTGGAGCAGATTTCAATGGACATGTTGGTGAAGGGAACAGAGGGGATGAGGAAGTGATGGGTAGGTATGGTGTTAAACAAAGGAATGCAGAAGGTCAGATGGTAGTGGATTTTGCAAAATGGATAGACATGGCTGTGGTGAATACGTATTTTAACAAGAGAGAGGAGCATAGGGTGACATACAACAATGGAGGAAGATGCACACAGGTGGATTATATCTTATATAGGAGGGCCAGTTTGAAGGAGATTGGAGACTGTAAAGTGGTGACCAGAGAAAGTGTAGTTAGGCAGCATAGGATGGTGGTTTGTAGGATGACGTTGGTGATAAAGAAGAGGAGGAGGAGTGTGAGGGCAGCACCAAGGATCAAATGGTGGAAATTGAAAAAGGGTAATTGTGAGGTGGAGTTCAGGGATGAGTTAAGACTGGCACTGGGTGGCAGTGAAGAGTTACCAAATAGCTGGGCAACTACAGCAGAGCTAGTAAGGGAGACGTCTAGAAAGGTGCTTGGTATCACATCTGGACAGAGGAAGGATGACAAGGAGACATGGTGGTAGAATGAGGAAGTACAGAAGAGTATACAGGCAAAGAGGGTGGCAAAGAAGAAGTGGGGTTGTCAGAGAGATGAAGAAAGTAGACAGGAGTATAAGGAGATGAGGTGCATGGCAAAGAGAGAGGTGGTGAAGGCTAAGGATAAGGCATATGAAGAGTTGTATGAAAGGTTGGACACTAAGGAGAGAGAAAAGGTTTTGAACCAATTGGCTAGACAGAGGGACAGAGCTAGGAAAGATGTGCAGCAGGTAAAGATGATAAAGGATAATGAGGGAAACATACTCACAAGCGAGGAGAGTGTGTTGAGGAGATGGAAAGAGTACTTTGAGGGGTAGATGAATGAAGAGAATGAGAGGGAGAGAAGGTTGGATGATGTAGGGATAGTGAATCATGAAGTACAATGGATTAGCAAGGAGGAAGTAAGGATAGCTATGAAGAGAATGAAGACTGGAAAGGCTGTTGGCCCAGATGACATACCTGTGGATGCATGGAGGTGTTTAGTTGAAATAGCAGTGGAGTTTTTAACCAGATTGTTTAATGAAATCTTAGAAAGTGAGAGGATGCCTGAGGAATGGAGAAAACGTGTTTTGGTACTGATTTTTAAGAATAAGGGTGATGTGCAGAGCTGTAGTAACTACAGAGGGATTAAACTGATCAGTCACAACATGAAGTTATGGGAAGGAGTAGTGGAAGCTAGGTTAAGAAGGGATGTGATGATTAGTGAACAGCAGTATGGTTTCATGCCGGGAAAGAGCACTACAGATGCAATGTTTGCTCTGAGAGTGTTGATGGAGAAGTACAGAGAATGTCAGAAGGAGTTGCATTGTGTTTTTGTAGACTTAGAGAAAGCATATGACAGGGTGCCTAGAGAGGAGTTGTGGTATTGTATGAGGAAGTCAGGAGTGTCAGAGAAGTATGTAAGAGTGGTACAGGATATGTACGAGGGTAGTGTGACAGCGGTGAGGTCTGCGGTGGGAGTGATAGATCCATTTAAGGTGGAGGTGGGGTTACATCAAGGATCAGCTCTGAGCCCTTTTTTATTTGCAATGGTGATATACAGGTTGAAAGACGAGATCAGACAGGAGTCCCCTTGGACTATGATGTTTGCAGATGACATTGTGATCTGTAGTGAGAGTAGGGAACAGGTGGAGGAGACCCTGGAGAGATGGAGATATGCTCCAGAGAGAAGAAGAATGAAGGTCAGCAGGACTAAGACAGAATATATGTGTGTGAATGAGAGGGAGGATAAAAGAATGGTGAGGATGCAAGGAGTAGAGGTGGCGAAGGTGGATGAGTTTAAATACTTGGGTCAATAGTTCAGAGTAACAGTGAGTGTGGAAGAGAGGTGAAGAAGAGAGTACAGGCAGGATGGAGTGAGTAGAGAAGAGTGTCAGGAGTGATTTCTGACAGACTAGTACCTGTAAGAGTGAAAGGGAAGGTCTACAAGAGGGTAGTGAGACGAGCTATGTTATATGGGTTGGAGACAGTGGCATTGACAAAAAGGCAGGAGTTAGAGCTGGATGTGGCAGTGTTAAAGATGTTAAGATTTGCACTGGGTGTGATGAGGGTGGACAGGAATAGGAATAAGTATATTAGAGGGTCAGCCCAGGTTGGAAGGTTTGGAGACAAAGCCAGAGAGGCAAGAATACGTTGGTTTGGACATGTGCTGAGGAGGGATGCTGAGTATATTGGGAAAAAGATGCTAAGGATGAAGCTAGCAGGTAACAGGAAAAGAGGAAGGCCTAAGATAAGTTTTATGGATGTGGTGAGAGAGGACATGTAGGTGGTTGATGTGACAGTGCAAGATGCAGACGACAGTAAGAAATGGAAACAGGTGATCCGCTGTGGCAACCCCTAATGGGAACAGCGAAATAAGATGATGATGAGATATATATATATATATATATATATATATATATATAGATATATATAGATATATATATTTTATATATATATATAGAGAGAGAGAGAGAGAGAGAGGGAGAGATATGCATATACTTTCACTAGCATAATCAGGAATTGCAGAATATTTTTTGATTAAAAGATAGACTACATATGTAGATATAGTTTTGGGTAACTTTATCTACCCATTCTTTGACTGGGTAAATTAGTTGTGCTCTAACTCACTTGCTCAAAGGTTCCTCAACTTTGTTAACTCCAACGCACTGGACCAGCTGGTTGACACCACCAAAAGGGGTGCCAACATCCTGGATCTAGTGCTTACCAATATGGGGGACCAATGTTGCACACCAGCTGTGAGGTCTTGCTTAGTGAGATCTGACCACATATCAGTCTCACTAGAAGTAACTCTCACACCTACCCGCCCCAGCAGCAGCTAAACTAAAAAAAACATCTCCAAAGCAAAGTATAACCTCTTACGGGATGTTATAAATAGCTTTACTAGACCATCCCCCTCAGATGGAACTGGCAACTAGGCCGATTTCTACACTAAAACTTTATACAAACACCTGTATAACTGCATTGAATTGGTCATACCCGATAGGACCAAAACAAGCTCCTCACAGAAGAGCAAGAGCAAACTTGCCTGGTGGACAACAGCCATTAACAAGCTTTGCAATAACAGGAAGAAATTGCTGTCTAAGACTAAAAGGGACTGAGCCCTAAACTGGGAACATGCCCTCCTCAGTTTAATCAAGCACATAAAACTTCTTGTGAAGTCTTCCAAAGCAAACTACAAATCCAGATTTGCTTCCTCGATTAAGGACAACCATAAGGCATTCTTGTGCCAAAATGGTAATTAATGATACCACATAAACTGAGCCCATGTACACAGTTAACCTGTTAGCCGACAGGTTCTGTAAAAACTTCACTCCCCTGTCCCCACCACATGTAGCCCATGACATCCCTACCACCCGTCTTCTACCTTGTATCTCTAAAAAGCTGATCATAAATTCCCTCTCTAAGGCCAAAAACACAGCATCTATGGGACCTGATAACATCCCAAGTTGCATCCTACGTGGGTTCAAACAAGAATTATCAACACCACTGGGTACTCTTACTCTCATACTCTACTCTCTGGCCTTGTCCCAACTGAATGGAAAACAGCCACCTTTATCCCCATGCACAGAGGTGGTGCTTCCACTGACCCCAGGAACTACAGACTTATTAGCCTGACTAGCCTTATCTGCAATGCCATGGGGCAAATCATCATGGACCTTATCAACAAAGATATAGGTAATCTCAATACACTTGACCCTACTCAGTTTGGATTTGGTAGATCATGCCTATTAAACCTGGTGAACTTTGAGACAGTCATCAAGGCCCTGGATGAGGGGAAATCTATGCATAGAGCCTACCTAGACCAAGCTAAGGCTTTTGACACTGCCCCCCACTTGGGCATCATTGACAAACTCACCCAGCTAGGTATCAACCCTTATATCATTAGATAGATCAGTAACTTGCTCACCAATAGAACCTATGTAGTCAAAATAGGGGAATCCACCTCCAACAGTAGACCTGTAACCATTGGTGTTCCACAGGGATCAGTCCTGATACCTCTACTGTTTGGAATCTATTTCTCTGAAGTACAAGCTAAAACTAAACGTCTGTGCCTGACAAAATTTGCTGATGACTACAAACTGGGAGCAGTCATAGAATCACCAAACGATGTCAACATCCTACAAGAGGGCCTTACACAAACCAACGATTGGTGCCAAAGTCATGGGCTTAAACTCAATTCAAAAAAATGTATTATCATCCAAGTGTTCCTGGAAACTACCACACCTATAACAACACCTTAAGTACACACTCAAGTGGTGAGAGACTTGGGCACACGGGCTGAAAGCAACCTTAACTTTGATCACCATGTCTCACAGTGGTAAGAAGGGCATTCTGTATTGCTCATCTCATAAGTAAGGGCATTGCATCCAGAAAAAAAGAAGTTATAACTTCCCTGTACTCTTCCCTCAGCAGGCCAATAATTGAGTACAATGCCCCATTTGGTAAGTACCTTTCCAAGCACATGCAGTAATTGGAGTGACCACAAAGGTTCCTCACAAGGAAAATTCGAGGTAAGCATCTGTCTTACATGGATCATCTGAAATAACTGTCACTTTATTCTGTTTCATAACGACTACTCAGAGGCGAGCTATGCTTTTCATATAAGGCAATCTTTGACCCTGGTTTATTGAAAGTGCTGTATATCCACAATTGAAATGATACATGGGTAACTTGCTCTAAGGACCTTAACCTGGAATGTGATATTAATAGTACCTGATGGAGAGATAGATTTGTCTTTCAGAGCTTACCACACCTTTGGAATGGACTCCCACTTCATGTCAAACAGAACACTTCATTGGCCCTCTTTAAATGCAATCTGACAATTGGATGGGTAACCATAAATTCACCCACCTGTGTCCCAGTTAGACAGGGTCAATTGGTGCAGATCACGGAAATAAGGGTAAACTTGGCTAGGCTTGTAATGGCCCCAGGGCCATTAGCCTAGTAACTTCCTATGATACTATGATCCTATGTTGATTTTAGGAAGTTCGTGTATAACAAATTTCGAAAGTGATAAACAAGGTGATCAGCTTACAAACTCCCTAACTTCCAGTTTGAATGCCCATGTTTCCATTTAGTTTTTGCAGGGGAGCAAGCGCCCTTGCATCCCGCATACTCTCTGTATGTTATATATACCAACTCCAAGATCACATTACAGTGAGGAAAAGGATAAATTTCCTGATCTGCACTGTACTGCAGTTTCCATTCAGAAAGTCGACTTCATATTAGCAAATGTATACTCACATTCGCTAATATAAATTAGACCCCTTTTTCAATTTCATATTGGCAAATATATGCTCACATTCACTAGTATAAATTAGACCACTTTCAGTTCAATATTATGAGATGTTGAAAACAACCATTCAATGTAACACTATTCAAAGAAGTGCAATTCCTGATTTTGATAGTAAACTATATAAGTGTGTGTGTGTGTGTGTGTGTGTGTGTGTGTGTGTGTGTGTGTGTGTGTGTGTGTGTGTGTGTGTGTGTGTGTGTGTGTGTGTGTGTGCGTGTGTGTGTGTGTGTGTGTGTGCGCGTGCATATATATAAATAAATATATATATATATATATATATATATGTATATATATATATATATATATATATATATATATATATATATGTATATATATATGTATATATATATATATATATATATATAATTATATATAAACACAGTGGGTATAAAAGGTGTACACACCCATGTTAAAATGCCAGTTTTTTGTGATATAAAAAAATGAGACCACAATAAATTATTTCAAAACATTTCCTACCTGAAATGTGGCCTACAACCTGTACAATTCAATTGAAAATCAAACAAATCTGTTAGGTGAAGAAAATATAAAAAAAAATGTAGAATAAGCTGATTGCATAAGTGTGCACACCCTTAAACTAATACTTTGTTGAAGCACCTTTTGATTTAATTACAGCATTCAGTCTTTTTGGGTAGGAGTCAATCAGCTTGGCACATCTTGACTTGGCAATATTTACCCATTTTTCCTTGCAAAAGTGGTCCAAATCTGTCAGATTGCGAGGGCATCTCTTGTGCACAGCCCTCTTCAGGTTATCCCACAGATTTTCTATTGGATTGAGGTCTGGGCTCTGGCTAGGCCATTCCAAAACTTTAATTTTCATCTGGTGAAGCCATTCTTTTGTTGATTTGGATGTATGCTTGGGGTCATTGACATGTTGAAAGGTGAAATTCCTCTTCATCTTCAGCTTTTTAGCAGATGCCTGAAGGTTTTGGGCCAAAAGTGACTGGTATTTGGAACTGTTCATAATTCTCTTCACCTTGACTAAAGCCCCAGTTCAAGCTGAAGAAAAGCAACCCCAAAGCATGATACTGCCAGCACCATGCTTCACTGGGGGATGGTGTTTTTTTGGTGATGTGAAGTGTTGTTTGTGTGCCAAATGTACCTTTTGGAATTGTGGCCAGAAACTTCAACCTTGGTCGCATCAGACCATAACAATTGTTCCCACATGCTTTTGGGAGACGTTGCATTGTTTTGCAAATTTTAACTGGACCTGTATGTTTTTCTGTGTAAGAAAAGACTTCCGTCTTCCAATCATACCCCATAGTCCAGACATATGGAGAATACGGGAGATTTTTGTCACATGTAGTACACAACCCAATGGTGTAAAAAAGGCACAACAAAACCAGGAAAAAACAATCCTTTTTCACCTGGCTGAAATGGTGCAAATGTTAAAAGACAAAATGATGTACCAAACATTAATCCAAATGACAATACCAACAGTTTATTCAGAAAATTTGGTCAAGTGCTTTCTTCCAGGAAGCCTGGACTTCATTAGACCCAATTAAACTTTTCAAAAGCCCCCATTTAAAAAGTTTAATGCAACCTATCAAAATCAGTTAACCCATACATGTGATAAAATTAAAAAAACCCACAAATAAATGTAATTTATACAAACAATAAAAATGTATAATATATAAAAAAGTCTAAAAAATGCGTTACATACATAACACCATAAGTTCAAAGTGCTAAAGCTCTATGCTTTAAAAATGGCAGGATAGATATATATTCATTAATACCAGGGTTGTGAGCAGCATTTAATCGTATTTTCCATTTCATTTCGGCTTTTTCAAGTGTATTGGCACAATCACCTCCCCCCAAAATCTTTGTAAACAATTTCTAAAATGCCAAATAAAAATTTTGTACAACATGGATTACTATTTAAATGTCTGAAAAGGGCATTATTCATATTTTTCTGTCCAATGGCATATAAATGTTCATGCATTCTTCTGCTGAGTGTCCTTTCTGTTTTCCCTATGTAAAAATTAGAACAATATTGACACAATGCCAAATAGACACAATCCTTAGTACCACAATTGCCCACAACTGTTTTTACACTAACCCCAAATTCACCTATGTTCAATAGTGAATCCTTAAGAATGTATTTACAATAATTACAATGCCCACATCCAGTAGTGCCTTTTCTAGACACACCTTTAAATAAAATAGGATGTTCAAACAAAAATTTTCAGTTCACATTAGTGTTGAACACAAAATTGGGGTTATTTCTCAAGATGGACTGAAGTTCATTATTAGCCCTGAACAGGACCCAGTTCTTACTTAAGATATCTTTAACTTTTTGGCTGTATCTACCAATAGTTAAAACCATACTACTCATATGTCCATCAGACTTGACTGTCTCCCCATGCGACCCCATCGAATTACCCAATAGCGGAGTGTACCCAACCCCCCAATTCTCCCTCACTACTTTATACATATCCAAAACAAGTTTTTCAGGATAACCTCTATCCCTAAAAAAATTAGTAAGTACTTCCATCTCTCTAACAAATCTGTCAAATGTTGAACACATTCTAGCCCCTCTAATAAATTTTCCTTTCATGATACTTTTTTTTCATTGAGAAGGGGTGATTGCTGCTAAATTCTAAATAATCATTAGAGAATGTAGGTTTCCTGTATATAGTGGAAGAAAAGTCTTTCCACAAAGATTCCTTATGAATTGTCACATCCAAATAATTAAGTTTGTCATTATTATGTGTGGAAGTGAACTTGAAGTAATCACAAATACTATTAATATTTCCACTAACCTTTTCACCATACCCATCAATGTTCCACAAAATAAAAATATTGTCCAGAAATCGCTCATATAAGGACCATTTGTGTTGAAAATCAGTGTTAAATACATATTTTCTCTCCCAACTATACATAACTAAATTAGAAAATAAGAGGGCACAACTGGAACCCATGGCTACCCCTTGATTCTGTTTAAAATATTCCAATTCAAAACAAAAAAAAATATTTTTTAGAATCGTGTCCATACATAACATAACAAAATTTAATAATGAGTTGTTTAAAGTTTTTTTTCTCCTTAAGGGCTTCATAAAATAACTTCAAACCAATTTTATGTGGAATGGATGTAAAAAGATCGCAAATATCGATAGTGGAAAATGAACAATTAAAACTGTATAATTCTTTTTTAATCCTTGTTAGGAAATCCCATGAGTCCTTTAAGATATAATCAATACGAACTAAGAATTCCCTTACTAATTTATCAACAAAGACACCAAGTTAGTAAGTCATACTGTAACGGGAAGAGATTATGAGCTTGCATGGTGGATCAAGAATATCTTTATGTGTCCTTGGAATTCCAAAGACCACAGGTGTAACAGGGTGTTTATTAACCAAAAAGTGGTATATTGCTTCATTGATGCTACCTTGAAACAAATTGTCATCCAACATTAACCCTATCTTACCTAAAGCTATGTTGACCTCATTCCTAGATGCCACGACAAACTTCCCTTCATCGTGTAACATAGCAAGGATACTACAATTGTAATCCGTTTTATTTACAATAACTATACCCCCACCCTTATCTGGCTTCATAACTCTAATGTTTGTATTTGCCCTGATGTTATCCAAAACATTGCTTTCACTGACAGATAAATTAAAGTGTCCTCTTTTAGTAGTATTGTATAACCTGAAAATCTCTTGTGTACAAACATCCTCAAAGGATGCAATGACTGGCTGTAGTGGAGGGTTATAACTTTTTTTCTTATACTGTGAGGGCAATTCAACCTGTTCACCAAGACCATTAGTGTTCCTATTCTTAAACATATACTTTAAATTTAGTTTCCTGGTAAAATTCTTAAGTTCCAGGAGAGTGTGAAACGCTATTTCTTTTTTACTTGGAATAAACTTCATCCCCTTCTTTAGTAGTGAGAAGTGTTCACAAGTAATAAGTTCATCTGAATAGTTAAAAATATTAAAGCCCATAAGACTCAAAAGTCTCCCTTCGTAATTAACTATAATGCCCTCAAATTCCTTGTTATTCAATGGTTGTAATTCCTCCTTCTCCACCCTTGTCCTCGGGGGGGGGGGGTGACCCCTCCCATGACCCTGTCTCACTAAAAAGTATTGTTATTAGTGTTGTTATAACTAATGCCTTTGTTAATGAGCCTTTCAGATCTCCTAAGGGGTGGATATCCTTGGTCATATGATTCTTCTTCATTCGCTGAGTAACCATCGTTCTCATTCCTAAACATATTCTGTTCCCTCCCTTGTTTCATTCATATTCACAGAATACGATTTAGGAAATGGATTAGCTGATCTATCCTTATATTCGCCTTCATCCCTACACAATTTGTTTTTCTTCCTTTTAATGTTAACATCAGTTTGTTTCTTCACATTATCAAAGATACCCTCATACAAAGTACTATAATAATTAAAATGCACATCATTAACAATTATGTTGTTCAATTTGTCCACATCATTTAACAATTTATCACTTTTCTTACTATTAATTTTAATGATAAACTCCATGAGTTCAAACCCATGTCTATCAAACATAGCCAACATTTCATCACATTCAATATCATCTTTAGTTAAACCATTAGGGAATTTGAAAACCCTCAGGCCTCTAGGTACTCATTTTTTATTTAAACACTCCTTCAGAAATGTGTTATCTCATTGGAGGTTACGTACCTTCGAGAGCATGTTTTCAAACTCCCTTAGTCCATTTTTAATACTTCCACCAATCATTTTAAGGTAGGCACCCAAAAAACTGAAAATGTCAGTATTAAACCAGTCCCGTAGATTACACACACCGTTGAATTCATTTGTAGCACCTCTCCCTTGCGCACACGGTACCTCCGACTGGGACTGTCTAACTGAATCGGAATTCTAAAATTCCGGAAGTGAACGATCGCAAGTACTCTCCACATGGTTCCACGTTACTATGGGAACAAGTTCTTGTTGTAGGAACAGACTTTATTTTAAAATTATCAACAGTCTGTTGTAATAAAGTCACTTTCTGTGTAAAAATCGCAATTACTTGAGTGAGGTTACCACTATTCAGTGCTGTATCCTCGTTGTTGATTGTGGTAGGGGATCTGTCATTGAGCATATTGCTCTGTAACCCTTCCATAGTCTATAAGGAATTCCAATATTTGAAGATAAACCAAGCAACAAAAACAGTCAAGGCACACACAGTAATTATGACCAATACAACCAACGGTGTAAAAAAGGCACAACAAAACCAGGAAAAAACTATCCTTTTCCACCTGGCTGAAATGGTGCAAAAGTTAAAAGATTGATGTACCAAACAGTAATCCAAATGACAATCCCAACAGTTTATTCGGAAAATTAAGGTCAAACTCTTTCTTCCAGGAAGCCTGGACTTCATCAGAACCAATTAAACTTTTCAAAGACCCCCATTTAAAAAGTGTAATGCAACCAATCAAAATCACTTAACCCATACATGTGATAAAATTTAAAAAAACACAAATAAATGTTTTAATTTATACAAACAATAAAAATGTATAATATATAAAAAAGATTAAAAAAATTGTTACGTACGTAACACCATAAGTTCAAAGTGCTAAAGCTCTATGCTTTAAAAAGTGGCATGATAGATATATATTCTTTAATACCAGGGGTGTGAGCAGCATTTAAACATATTTGCCATTTCATTTCGGCTTTTTCAAGGGTATTGGCCCAATCACCCCCCCTAAAATCCTTGTAAACAATTTCTAAAATGCCAAATAAAAGCTTTGTGCAACATGGATTACTATTTAAATGTCTAAAAAGGGCATTATTCGTATTTTTCTGTCTAATGGCATATAAATGTTCATACATTTTTTTGCGGAGTGTCCTTTCCATTTTCCCTATGTAAAAATTATAACAATATTGACACAACGCAAAATAGACACAACCCATAGTACCACAATTGCCCAAAACTATTTTTACACTAACCCCAAATTCACCAATTAAAAAGGAATTATACAGTGATAATTGTTCATTTTCCACTATCGATGTTTGCAATCTTTTTACACCCATTCCACATAAAGTTGGTTTGGAGTTATTTTATGAAGCCCTTAAGGAGAAAACAACTTTAAACAACTCATTATTAAATTTTGTTATGTTATGTATGGACACAATTCTAAAAAATATTTTTTTTTGTTTTAAAGGGGAATATTTT
This sequence comes from Protopterus annectens, assembly GCF_019279795.1. Taxonomy (NCBI): domain Eukaryota; kingdom Metazoa; phylum Chordata; order Ceratodontiformes; family Protopteridae; genus Protopterus; species Protopterus annectens. The sequence goes on from NC_056737.1 coordinate 1,892,560,213, forward strand.
AAACAGAATCAAGGAGTGGTCATGGGTTCCAGTTGTGCCCCCTTATTTGCTAGCTTAGTTATGTATAGTTGGGAGAGAAAATATGTATTTAACACTGATTTTCAACACAAATGGTCCTTATATGTGCAATTTCTAGATGATATTTTTATTTTGTGGAACATTGATGGGTACGGTGAAAAGTTTAGTGAACATATTAATAGTATTTGTGATTACTTCAAGTTCACTTCCACACATAATAATGACAAGATGAATTATTTGGACTTGACAATTCATAAGGAATCTTTGTGGAAAGAATTTTCTTCCAGTATATACAGGAAACCTACATTCTCTAATGTTTATTTAGAATTTAGCAGCAATCACCCCTTCTCAATGAAAAAAAGTATCATGAAAGGAAAATTTATTAGAGTGGCTAGAATGTGTTCAACATTTGACAGATTTGTTAGAGAGATGGAAGTACTTACTAATGTTTTTAGGGATAGAGGTTATCCTGAAAAACTTGTTTTGGATATGTATAAGGTAGTGAAGGAGAATTGGGGGTTTGGGTACACTCCACAATTGGATAATTTAATGGGGACTCGTGGGGAAACAGTCAAGTCTGATGGGCATACGAGTAGTATGGTTTTAACTTTTGGTAGTTACAGCCAAAAAGTTAAAGATATCTTAAGTAAGAACTGGGTCCTGTTCAGGGCTAATAATGAACTTCAGTCCATCTTGCGAAATAATCCCACTTTTGTGTTCAAAACTAATGTGAACTTTAAATTTTTGTTTGAACATCCTATTTTATTTAAAGGTGTGTCTGGAAAAGGCACTACTGGATGTGGGCATTGTAATTATTGTAAATACATTCTTAAGGATTCACTATTGAACATAGGTGAATTTGGGGTTAGTGTAAAAACAGTTGTGGGAAATTGTGGTAATAAGGGTTGTGTCTGTTTGGCGTTTTGTCAATATTGTTCTAATTTTTACATATGGAAAATGGAAAGGACACTCCACAGAAGAATGTATGAACATTTATACGCCATTAGACAGAAAAATACAAATAATGCCCTTTTTTGACATTTAAATATAAATCCATGTTGCACAAAGTTTTTATTTGGCATTTTAGAAATTGTTTACAAGGATTTTAGGGGGGGTGATTGGGCCAATACACTTGAAAAAGTGGAAATGAAATGGCCAATATGATTAAATGCTGCTCACACCCCTGGTATTAATGAATATATATCTATCATGCCATTTTTAAAGCATAGAGCTTTAGCACTTAGAACTTATGGTGTTACATATGTAACACATTTTTTAAACTTTTTTATATATTATACATTTTTATTGTTTATATAAATTAAAACATTTATTTGCGTTTTTTTAAATTTTATCACAATTATGGGTTAAGTGATTTTGATTGGTTGCATTACACTTTTTAAATAGGGGTCTTTGAAAAGTTTAATTGGTTCTGATGAACTCCAGGCTTCCTGAAAGAAAGCGCTTGACCAAATTTTCTGAATAAACTGTTGGGATTTTCATTTGGATTACTGTTTGGTACATCATTTTGTCTTTTAACATTTGCACCATTTCAGCCAGGCGGAAAAGGATTGTTTTTTCCCTTTTTTATGTAGTACACAACCAGTACTTGCCAGAAATTCCTGCAGCTCCTTCAGTGTTGCTGTACGTCTCTTGGCTGCCTCCCTGATCAGTTTTCTTGTCTTTCCATCAATTTTAGAGGGATGCCCAATTCTTTGCAAAGTCACTATTGTCCCATATTTTCTCCAGTTTTTGATGACTGTCTTTACTGTGTTCCGTGGTATATCCAATGTTGTGGAAATTTTTTTGTACCCTTCCCCTGACTGATACCTTTCAACAATGAGATCCCTTTGATTCTTTGTAAGCTCTCTGCGAATCATGCTTTTGCTATAGCAGGCAACTGAGTAAATGTCAGGAAAATCCTACTAGGACAGCTGAACATTATTTGCGGTTAATCATAGTCTCTTTATATTGATGGCAGGTGTGTACCCAAGAAGTCTGAATATTGTAATTAAATCAAAAGGTGCTTCAACAAATTATTAGTTTAAGGGTGTACACACTTATGCAACCAGCTTATTCTATGTTGTTTTATTTTTTATATTTATTTCCCTAACATATTTCTTTGTTTTTCAATTGAATTGTACAGGTTATAGGTCAAATTAAAGGTGGGAGAAGTGTTTTATTGTGGTCTCATTTTTTTATATAACAAAAACTGGCATTTTAACAGGGGTGTGTACACATTTTATATCCACTGGATATATACATATATATATATATATATATATATATATATATATATATATATATATATATATATATATATATATATACACACATATATATATATATATATATGTATACAAACATACATATATGTATACATATAGATATATATGTGTGCATGTGTGTTTGTAGACAGACAAAAATGAAAAATGGGCTTACATAATTCAAGCTTTTTGAATGCCAAAAGGATATTAGTTTGACAAGTGAACTTCATAACCCATGATACAGGAAAATGTCTCTGCACCTATCTGCAAAGTAAAGTGATGATGTTGCTTACTAATGCTTATTTAATCTGGTGGACTTCCTTGAGAGAGTCACAAAAGCAATGGATGAGGGCAAGACTGCACACACAGCTTGCCTTGACCTCACCAAGGCTTTTGATATAATACCCCACTCAGACATTATAGACAAGATCATTAAATTAGGTATAAACTCTTTTATCACCCACTGGACAGAAAACTGGCTCACTGATAGGATCTAGGAGTTCAAAATAAGTGAGACCACCTCTACCAATAGGCCAGTCATTAGTGGCATTGCTCAGGGCTCCGTACTGGGCCTGCTCCTTTTTGGCATCTGTTTCTCTGCAGTGGAAGCAAACTCTGAATGTGTATGGCTGACTAAGTTTGAAGATGACTGGCATTCAAGAAGGCCTATCTCTGACTAACAAATGGTGCCAAAGCCATGGTCCTAAACTTAATGCTAAGAAATACATAATTCTATCTTTTTGGAAGTCAATTATACCACCTAATTACCATGTTGATTATATGCCCCTAAGAGTCAAACCACTGGTCAGGGATCTGAATATGCACATAGACAGTAGACTTACCTTCAACCATCACATGGCCATAGTGGCGAGGAAATCTTTTGTGTTGCATAACTTATAAGTAAAGGCATGGCATCTATGCCCAAAGAGGTCAGTATTCCACTGTACTCTGCCCTTATCAGACCAACCATGGAGTACAATGTTCCCTTCAGTATGTTCCTGACCAGGAATATTCAGCAACTAGAGCAACCTCAAAGGATCCTTACAAAAAGTATACAAGTTGTAACAAACCTACCTTATGCAGAGCACCTTAAAGCCCTTTCTCCCTACTCAATCTCCTACAGATTGCTGAGGAGGGATCTATGCCTGGTTTACAAAGCATCTGCAAACTCCACACTTATGAATCTACTGCATATTTGTATGTCAAATAGTACCATAAATACAAGGTCTAGGAACCTGAATTTTGTCTCAGAGACTACTCCCCCCCCATGAAACAGGCATCCCATCCTTGTGAAGCTGAGTTCGTTGGATACATATTACGTTGTCAAACCGTAACAAGTTTGAACGCCATATTGTTAAACCCATATGTTCAAATTCGGAAAAGTTTGAACGTTTCAATGGGGATTTCCGTTCAATGCAGAAAGGGCAGATTTCCTTTTACTGCACTGTAGTGTGATCTCAGAGTTGTTATATTTAAAGATTGAGGGGTGTTGGGGGTGCAGCCCCCATGTGGGGGGTGCAGGGAGGCTCCCCCCCCTGCTTACAACCATCAGGTAGGTTTTTTCTCTGTTTAATTTTTTTTTATGTTTTTTAACTTTTGAAGGTTTGAACGTATGGGTTCGACCATATGGCATTCGGACTTTTGAAAATTCGACAATGTAATATGAACCCAAGTTCATCTATTACCCAGTTTAAGCACAACCTAGACCAGTGGATGGAGAATAGGAAATTTACACTGAGCCTGGCACCATGTCCACTATGTAGAGAGGTAGCGTATAAATGCCTGGCTGTCAATGTCCTATTTGGGTACAGGACATCATTATTCTTTTGAGAAAACTTGGCTAGGCTTACAAAGGCCACCCAAGTTATTAGCCTAGCAACACTATGAATCTAGGCATAGCTAATACTTTTTCCTTTCCTTTATTATATTAAATTAAGTGTACCTGAGTGCACATCTGTATTGAAATAGAGAAAGTATATTGGAAACAATTGTTGTTATTAATAAGAGGTCATTTTGTCAGTTTACTTAACGCATTGTATCTTTCTGATCTTTGTTTACAGACCAAAGTGCACATACTGTAATCAGGAGTGTCACTTGTCTGGTCAGGATAAAACAGACACATTTCTGTGTGTTCTATTCAAGCAGCTTTATTATGTACAAACTCATAAGGATTGAGGCTTAAGAACTTTAACTTAAATGAACTTGTAAACAAACTAGCTATTATACTCATACATTCTCACTCTCTGGCTACACTCTAAAAATGGCACTGAAGCTAGCACGTGCTTGCTATTTATATGCAGGTGCTGACCTTGAGACACTTCTTACTGGTACAACACACACACACACACACACACACACACACACACACACACACACACACACACACACACACACACACACACACACACTACTCTACATCCTCCCTCTTTGAGAAATGAGTCATGCATTATTAACGACATTGATTGACATGCAATTGATACAAATAATTCTTTGACATGCAATTATACAGAAGTAAATACATATAGACAATTATGTCCAGACTGTTGTGTATTTCACACTAGCTCTGAAAATACAACCAAATCATGTGACATAGAAATTAGAACTGATCTAGCATTTGGGGCTGTCTCTGCTGAATGTTCAACTTTGGGGACATCAGGAGCATCATCAGGGCTGGAAGTAGGAGTTAAGATACATTCTGCAACAGGAACATTGTCTGGATTGTTCTGAGTTCTAGAGTCTGTATCACAGGAATAATGCTGTGATATCAGTTCTGATGCAGGAAGAAGGTGTCTGTGATTTCTCCTGTACTTTACACCCTCAGATTCTATGAAGTAGGATCTCGGCTTGGCATATATATACCTGTTACTTGATCAATTTGGTCAAAACATTTTGCTGTTTGTATCCTCACTGTCTCTCCTTCTTCGAATGGATGAAGAAATCTGCTCAATTTGTCATAGATGGACTTCTGGAAAGAACACTTTCTGAATAGCTGGGCTCAGATTGTTCTGTTGCTCTTTGCTTTAGCAATTCAGATACAAATGGACCAGCACAAAAGGAGAAGGAACGAGACTTTATTAAAAGTCAAATACGCAGCCACAGACCAGTTTCAGCCCTAAGCCTTTGTCAATGTACAAACAGGCTGTAAACAGAAAACCATTAAATAAGGTATAACAATCTAAGATGACCAATCACCATAAATCATTTATAGACATTCATTCAAACCAGGTAAAAACAAACCCCCTAGTCTAACAATCCATCCCTTTTCTTTCTCGTTTAAGATATTTTTTCATCCCGTTTTACAACTTCTATCCCCCCAATCCTTGTCAATAATAGTAAAACAAATTTGGGCAGAGGGATGTTTTAAAGTATGGTTATATAAAGCATTATTGGGGTTTTATTTCTAATACCACTAAAATGTTCATACATCTGAAACTTGAAGGGTCTGGATGTTTGCCCTATATAAAAGGCTGAACAAATACATGTTACTAAGTAAATCACCCAATCCATGCTACAGTTACTGAAAACCCGAATCTTAAATAACTGTGGTGTGTTTTTGGATGTAAATTCCTTTGTTTGGGCCATATATTTACAAAATGAACAGTGCCCACAAAAAACAAAAAAAAAAAACAGTCAACCAATTTATCCCCCCCCCCTCAAGTGTAACTTGTGTGGATTCTAAAATAGGTTGACTGCATTTATAGTGGTTAAAATAACCACCCAAGGTTTTACCACTATTCTCCAAAATTGTGTTCAAATGTTAATCTGATAGCAAAATGCCTCAATGACTTTGTAAAATGTCCATACAACCATGTGTGTTTTTACCATAACTGGTAGTAAATCTAATACAACAATGTTCATGTTGATCGTAATTCTTATATTTCAACAGATCATTTCTATCCATCTGTTTAACCTGATTGCTAATCTGGCATAACCGTGAGGTATTATAACCACATTGTACAAACCTCCAAGTCAGCTCTTTATCTTGGGTAAGAAAATCATCATCACTAGAACAAATCCTGTGTACTCTCATATATTGAGACTTGGGAGTGTTACGAATAACATCAGTGAAAAGGTTTATGGTAAAGTGTAGAAACTAGTGTGCCATCTGGTTGTTTATTGACCAACACATCCAAATAAGAAACTGACTATCAAAGTGCACAGTAAACTGAATACCCCATTTATTTTCATTGAGGTACTCAATGAATTCCTGTAAATACTCATTATCAGATTTCCACACTAGCCAACAGTTGTCCAGAAACCTCCTCCAAATATCAATTTCTTTAATAAAAATATTATGACTGGTATCATAAATGATCATTTGCTCAAGATACCCCATAAAAAGGTCAACATATATAGGGGCGAATGAGGCCCACATAGTCGTACCCTTAAGCTGAAGATAACAAGTACCCTTAAAAATAAAACACATTTTTAGTGAGCACATGCTCAGTAAGACAAATAAGAAATGTGTTAAATCCAGGACTGTATAGTGATGTTTTTTCCAACCAGTATTCAAGAGAACTCAAGCCGCAATGATGTTAAATCCAGGACTGTATAGTGATGTTTTTTCCAACCAGTATTCAAGAGAACTCAAGCCGGCCCAGTGAGGAATACTGGTATAAAGTGAGACAACATCTAATGTACATAAAAGCCAATTATCATCCAATTGAACATCAGAAATTATATTAAGAAACTCGGTAGTATCTTGTATCCGAGCTCTAACATGTGTCAATAGAGGTTTAAGATATCAAATGAGGAATTCCGATGGTGGTTCAGTTAGCAGCCCAATGCCAGCAACAATGGGCCTACCCAGAGGTTGTGTTGCATGCTTATAAATCTTCAGTAGAAGCTACAAATGTTGTGGCAGCGGATCTTTGACCTTTAAATTAAATGAAACCTTATCACTAATAATATCCTCACTAACTGCTAGATCCAAAAAGGCATCTAACTCACTTTTAAACTCAGTAGTAGTATCAATAGACATAGCAGTATAAAAATATGCCATCTTTCAGTTGTCTCTCTGCCTCTATTACATACCTGTCCCAATCCATAACCACGACTGTGCCCCCTTTGTCCGCATTAGTAATAACAATATTTTTGTTCTGTCTCAACTTATCCAAAGCTGTAAGTTCTGATTTAGACAAATTATTACTAAACATTCTCTTATCAACAAAACTGCCAAAATGTAACTCCTTCAACACACATTTAAAAAATATGTTCACATGCTTATTCATAGGAGGTATAGATGTGGATTTATGGAAAGTGAAACTAGATGTGGGAATAGTGGTAGTATCATTATCAAAAAACAGTCTAAGATTTAATAACCTACAAAATGAGTTTAAATCTTGAACAAAAGTATCCTCCAACATAACTGGGTTTAAAATTTAATCCCTTATTTACCAATTTCAATTCAGTTTCTGATAATGACAATGATGAAATAGTATGTACATTATCACCATAGTTTACTTGGGTTGAAGAAAATTTAACAGGGTTTCCAAAGAAACATCTTGATTTATGTTTGCACCCTCCCCTCTGTCTTATTCTAAAGGGATGGCACCTACAGCATAATTTTGTATAAGACTAGCTTCTGAAGAACAATAGCTTTTCTTAGAAGCTGGTGACATTTGTAAGGATTCAGGCTCAGTATCTGTGTTAGAGGAAAAGTCCTCATCTGAGGTATCACTAGTACTCCTTTTAACAATGGATTTCTTCCTTTCCCTCTTTTGGCTAGTTTTTCTGATTTCATTTTGGGAAAACTTTATACTTTTAGTTTGTTCAAAAGGCTTACCAGAGCTGTAATCCTTACTGTCCCTATTAAACTTATGGAATTTTCTCTCCTTCAATTCCTTCTCAAAAGTTAAAAGATCACTACTTGGTTTCCGAAAACTGGTTTTATAAATATATTAGTTACCATACTTTTTCGCCAGTCCATATAAACTGATAACTTCAGAAACTTGGCTCTCAATTTTCTGCTCATAAAAGGCATGTAAAGCATTAACAAAGTCCATTGCAGCAGCCTGTTATATATTAGCCCAAGTAGTTAACAAAGTGTCATCCGCCTCTCCAACTAAAAGTTTAATCTTAACCCGAAGGCCCCTAGGTGAAATGCCCTTAGATAAATAGGCTTTAAATAGCCTAATATGCCAAACAGAGGACCTGAGGTTCTTCATACTCTTCAATAATCTGTCAAACAACTCCACACATTCATTATCCTGTTGGTATTCCTGATTAACAGGAGCTGTCCTATTAAGATCAACACCAAAAATTCCTATGTCATCTTTGTCAGCAGAAAGGCCTTCCAAAAGATTTAACAGATCCATCCTAATCATAAAACAACACCCAAAAGCCTTTCTTATATGTAAAAAGTGAGAATAAAGCCAATATAGTATATATGCACTAATAGGTGTTAAAAAAGTAGTCACCCCTATTCTGAGACTTCCAAAATCAAAATGGTATACTTGGAAAAGCTGCTAGAATAACAATAAAGACAGAATATACACAAAACATTTACATATAATAAATATATCTAAAGAAAAAATGTTAATAGTATAAATCTGTCAACAGCTTCTTGTATAGTGCACAATAACTGAAACTTTTCCAAAGCTTTTTCGAAAAAGAATGTTCAAAGTATATACTGTCAAAAATTGTTCATCAATGTCCACAGAAATTATAAAGGGAATATTCCACAAAACTTCCCAAATCACATACATATGTGTATATAGATGTTTTTTATACAAAGTCTGATATATGAATTTGTAAATAACACAAAGAAAAAGGAACCTTCTTCTTATAAGCCAAATGCCAGATGGTGATGAAAAACCGCTTTTCCAAATTGTCCAAAAAGACACCAACAGGCCAAAAATAAATGAAAAAAACACTAATGCAGATAAAGTACTCACAAATGTGAAAATAAACATCTTCTTGTGAGCTAAATAGTGAATTCAAATGGAAAACAGCTTCATCATCCACCCAAAACTCACAACAGAACAATTAGGTTCCCAAAATTAGACAGTGTCCCCAAAAGTTATAAAGGAAAATGTTCCATGAACCTGCTTAAATCATATATGTATATATACAAGATAGATTTTAAAAAAAGTCAGGCTTACGAATTGTAAATAGCACAAACACAAAGGAACCCTCTTCTTATAAGCCAAACACCAAACGGAAGAGAGAAACCATTCCTTCGAGATGTCCAAAAAGACAAAAATAGGCCCAAAACTGATGAACAAGTCCCTAAATCGGATATAACACTTTCAAATACAAAGGAACATATTCTTATAAGTAACACACCAAATTTAAAATGGAGAACAGCTCCTTCATCCATTCATAGCTCACAATAAAATGCTGTGGTGATAAAAAGCGATTAAGTTCCCAAAACTAATAAATATGGTTACCCTGTGTCCATGACTGAAGAGAACACACCAAATACAGCAGCCCACTACAGGCATTTGCAAACACCAAATCCACCGCAAAAAACTTTTTCTGTTTTTTCAGTTCATATATCGGAAACCAGATGTAATCACCAACTGTAGCAGTCCACTGCAGGCATCTGCAAACATCAAATCCACCACAAAAGACTTTTTCTGTTTTCTCAGTTTCCGTACATCAGGAACCAGATGTAATTACCAATTGTAGCAGTAACACAAACCTGGATGATACATAGAAAAGTCTTATAAATTAAATAACAATCCCAAAAGTGAAGTATCTTCTTGTAAAGACCCGGAATGAGAAAAGACTCTCTCGACTAGAGAGCAGAAAAACCTAGCCCTTCTCCTACAAATGCCACCAGTAGAATAAATGTCCATACCAGCAAACAGGCAAACTCTGCATGGACGGCAAGTGCAATGGCCCAAAACGCAAAACCAGCAATTCTAAAACAAATGGACCAGCACAAAAGGAGAAGGAACAAGACTTTATTAAAAGTCAAATGCACAGCCACAGACCTGTTTTGGCCCCAAGCCTTTGTCAATGTATAAGCAGGCTGTAAAAAGAAAACCTTTAAATAAGGTATAACAATCTAAGATGACCAATCACCATAAACCAATTACAGACATTCATTCAAACCAGGTGAAAACAAACCCCCTAGTCTAACAATCCATGCCTTTTCTAAAAGTTTTATTTTTACAGCCTGTTTGTACATTGACAAAGGCTTAGGGCCGAAGCGGTCTGTGGCTGTGTATTTGACTTTTAATAAAGTCTTGTTCCTTCTCCTTTTGTGCTAGTCCGTTTGTTTTGGAATTGCTGGTTTTGCATTTTGGACCGTTGCACTTGCTGTCCATGCAGAGTTTGCCTGTTTGCTCTTTGCTTTAGGCCTCAACAAACTGGAACTGATAGGCAATGTTGTTCTGGTTTACCTGGATAGAAGTCTCTGAGTAGGCAAGCCAAGTATATCATCAGGGGTATGTTTCAGAGACTGAGTAAATTCAAAAAGACATTGGTATTATCACACTTTGACTTCTCTTGTAATTGCTTTGTACTATGTACTGCACATTCAGCTAGTCCATTTGACTGTGGGTATTCTGGACTACTAGTAACATGTACAAAGTCCAAAGTCAAATCTCTTGCAAATTTCTGAAACAACTGACTGGTAAATTGGGTACCATTGTCAGAAATAATTTTGTGTGGACTACCGTGGACTGAGAAATATCATTTCAGCTTGGTCATAACAGCAATGGATGTCAGGTTAAGTAGTAAATCGATCTCAAACCAGTTCAAAAAAGAGTTTACCAACACCAAATAATGCTGATTGTTCTACTCGAATATATTAGCGGCTACTGTTCATCAAAATAATTCTGGAACTTGACTTAGCTGAAGTGGTTCTTTTTGCAAATGCAGTTTAGTATTATTGCATACTGAACAAGAAGAAAGGACTTTATCAATATATTTTGCTAGAAAAGTCCAAAATACTAGTCCTCTCACCCTTCTTTTGGTAGATTTGTAACCCTGGTGACCATGATTCAAAATCTAGATTTAGCCGCATTGTAAGGAAGTAGGAATAACAATTTTAGGACCTTTGAAAATAATGCCATCTTCCATCAACATTTCATCTCTGTAAGTAAAATAAGTTTGCATTTTTGGTGGTACACTAGATCACTTTAATAGCCATCCAACATTGATGTAGTGGTTAAGCTTTTGCAAAATTGGATCAGTTTTTGTATGATCTATCAGCTCATCAAGTCTTGTGGTAGAAAAATTATGAACTGCCATGACATCAAAGTCAAAATTCTCTGTATTAATCTGTTCCGTTGTATTTCTGGGTGATCTGGATAAGGTATCAGCCAGATAAAGAAGTTTGCCTTTTGTATAGACCATTTTGAAGTTGTAGTTTTGTAATTTAAGGATCATTCTTTGTAATCTCACTGGAGGCGAATGCAAAGGTTTCTTTAAAATATTGACTAGCGGTTGGTGATCAGTTTCAATCTGAATAGCTTGACCATAAATATAATCATGAAACTTTGAACATGCAAATACTATTGCCAAAAGTTCTTTCTCAATTTGTGCATACTGCATTTTAGTTTGGGTAAGAGTTCTAGATGCATAGACTACTGGTCAGCCTTCTTAAAGAATAACAACTCCAAGACCAAATTTTGATGCATCACAGGAAAGAGTGACTGGTTTATTGACATCATAGTATCTTAATTTAGGTGGAGTGGCAATTTTCTGCTTAAGGTCTTCAAATGGTCTCTGGTGATGTTCCAACCAAGACCATGTAATATTTTTGCCCATCAGCTCTCTCAAAGGCACTGTCAACTCACTGAAGTCTGGTATAAAATTGCTTAAACAGTTGACCATATCAAGAAAATGCTATAGAGCTTGAACATTATCCAGTGCTGGCATCTCTAGAATGGCTGGTTGCTTGGATGGATATGGTCGCAAGCCAGTGCTAGTAAACAAATGGCCTACATATTTAACTTCTGGTAGTCTGAATTTTCACTTCAGATGATTGAGCTTTAATTTCACTGTATGTGCTTTGTCTAGAACTTTCCTAAGGTTTTTGTCATACTTTGCTTCACCATTGCCTCCAACCAATAAATCATCTACTATTATGGCACAAGAATAACCTGAAAAAAATTTGCTCGACTGCACGCTGAAAGACTTCACTTGCAGAATTTATTCTAAATGGCATTCTGAGGAATCTGCAGCTTCCAAATTGGGGTACTGAAATAGTCAGTAGTGAAGATTTGTGATCAAACATCACTTGCCAAATTAACTTTTTCCATCCAAGACAGAAAAAAAACAGTGGCATTTTTTATTAGGGCTGCGAGTTCCTTGACTGTGTACATTGGATGATGTGATCTCTAATGCTTTGTTCAAATCTCTTGGATCAATGCATATTCTGATTATATCTTAACCTTTTTAGTAGGCTGCTACCATGGAAGACACCCATTCAGTTAGTTCTGTAACTCGACAAATTACACCTTGCTGCACTATTTTATCCAAATGAGCTTTGACTTTATTATGCATAGCTATCAGAACTTTTTTTGCCAGTTTGACCACTGGACTGATCTCTGTGTCTAACCTCATAGAATACACAACTGGAAGTTTGCCTCTAACTTCATCATACTCTGAGAACATAGCTTCAGTAAAATTGGAACTGAGACATGCGCTTATATGATGAACTTCTTTGGTAAAGGAAAGCAGATTCACTCTCAAACTGTCTCTGAGACCCAATAATGACTGCACAGGTCTTCAGACTATATCAGATAGTAAGCTGTAGCAGTTCCAAGCCAAATAACATGAAAGCAGTACTGTGCCTTTGGTTTGAATTTCTTCTTCACCATAAGCAACAAGTTTTGCACAACTGACCACATTAAGTTGCTTACCAGCTCTCACCTTAGCAAACATTTCTGCCATCATAACATTACACTTTGAACCAGGGTCTACTTTGAGCTTGGTGGATTTACCATTGATCTGGACAGTACAAAACACTTTGTTCTTTGCCAGCAAATTTAATGAATGAAACTTTTCACCAATTTCTTATACACCATCTATGTAAAAAGCAGTGTTGCAGCTCTCTATATGATCTACTTGCTTTTTTGAGTGACCTTTCTTTATAACTGTGTGAGATTTACTTGATTTGCAAAACTTTTGAAAATGGTTCCATTTTTTACACTTGTGGCATTGCTGACCAAATGCTAAGCACTTTTCTCTTTTAGAGTCATAACTGGCACCACAATTGTGACAGTTAACAATAAAGCTTGATTTGGGTTTTTCTGACTCACCCTTGTACTGCACTGTGCGTGTCCTTTTCACTGAACTAGTCTTAGAACTTGCTGGAAAACTATGGGTTTTACCTGCCAAACTTGCAGAGGTTGCAGCTACCATGTGCTTAGGCCTGCTTCTGCTAGTCACGTGTTGCATGCTGTCTACGTTTGGTCTGGAATCTGCTGAAAACATGCTCTTATCACTTCCAAGCATATTTGTGTGCCTTTCTGTAACTTCATGGATTTGACAAATTTCAGTAGCTTTGCTTAGCAGTTAATCACTGTCACGAAGCAAAATCTTTCTCACTGCAGCACTGTTAATACCACACATACAGACCTGTCCTATATTAACTCATCTTTTAAGTCACCAAACCTACACATTTTAGCTTTGTTTCTCAGGTCAGTAATATAAGCTGCAAAAGTTTCTCTGGGTTTTTGATCTCATGTGTAAAATGAATGCCTCTCTAATGTAACATTTGTCTAGGGGTTGCACATTTCCCTGAATTTGCACTTTAAACACATGGGGTCTTCCCTTGATTCAGTCTGTACAACAATATGACAGTTTTGTTTTTCTCCTTCATATACTGCTGGTGCATACACAAATGAACACTCTCTTTCAATGGCCTCTGAGCCTGCTAAGTTTAGTAAGATGAATGCCCTGGTGCATGCATTTTTGTCAGAATAAGCTGCTTGTATAAAAATATTGTATTCTTGCTCAAATATTCTCCAGTTCTCTGCACTATTCTGATCAAATACAAGTGGACCTGATCTGCGAAATGCCTCTGCTATACTAATACATACCAGTAAAGGTTTTGCAAGTATGCACAAACACGCACAGTAGCACAACAACCCTCTGAATACTGAACCTTTTGAAATATGTCTCCTGGATACAAGAATACAATTGAAATCACTGTACTGCAAGAAATCCCCTCTCATCAGTGTAAGAAGCATTTCAAAATAACTGCACTATGCAAATAACTGGACAGAAGAAGCTCAGTATAAAAAATATTTCAAAGTAATTGCTCTTTGCAAATAAACAGTGCACAGCACACTGAAACTTTCCCAAAAATGGCTGTATTTTGACTGCATTTTAAGAAATAGTTGCATTTTGCACATAATAAACTCTTCAGAATGAATGTACAATAATAAGCACACATTGTATGCACTTTTACACACTTTGAGATACTTAGAATAACTCTAGTTATGCTCTGAATACCTTCAATCAATGCAAAACAGTATCTTATTCCAAAACATAGTAACTTGCCAAAAACATGCAGTCACCTTGCTTTTTTACACTTAATGTGCCCTTTTTGCCCTATATTATATTTGTTTTGCTCTTTTAATCAAATTCCATGCCCATTATACTTTTCTTGTGGTCATTTTGCTCTAAACATGCTTGTTTTGTTATTCCAAGGTAATTCCAAACCTCTTGTGTGCTTTTCTGATAATCGTTTTATCAAATATCTTAGTTTTAAACATTTTGTTTAATTAATAAACTTTTTGTGCCTCTCACTTGCTTAATAATATGGTTTGTGCCCTTGTAATGCTCCCTTTTATCTTTTTTAATAAATAAATTGTTTGTGCAAGTTTTCATTACCTTTATTTCATTTCTGGACATTTTTTGTACTCAGTTCTCTTAGTTTACCTTTACTGTTAACTTTGTAGCTCATAGCTCTGAAAAGCAGTCTCTGGAATGTTAGTTCTGACACCATGTCACTCATCTGGTCAGGATAAAACAGAAGAACTTCTGTGAGTTCTGTTCAAGCAGCTTTATTATGTGCAAACACATCAGGATTGAGGCTTAAGAACTTTAACTTAAATAAACTTGTAAGCAAACTAGCTATTATACTCATACATGCTCACTCTCTGGCTGTACTCTCAAAAGGGCAATGAAGCTAGCACGTCCTTGCTGTTTATATGCACGTGCTGTCCTTGAAATGCTTCTTAAAGGTACAACATGTACACACTGTTCTACAGCTAAGGAATGACTATTTAATGTTCAACTGTAAATAAAGGAAGTAACAGAGCCTCCAACCAGTCATTCATGGATACAAAATGTTTAATTCATCATAAAAGTTCTGAAGTGAATGTTCATAAACTGAAGATTAAAAACTATTTTTTTACAGAGTGTTTTCAAAGTATAATTAAGAGTGAGTTGAAGTTGTATAGAAAACATAAATGTTTGGAAAAGTATCATTTAGAGGACAGACATTTAAATATTTGAGTTTTGGAATGTAAAGAGTACCTAAGGCAGACGTGAAAATGGAGGTCATCAACAATACAGAGATAGGAATAGATCGCATTCCTGAGTTAGGGTATGATTAACGTTCAATAAATTAGTATTGCTTCAGTCTTTGATGTTTTCCAGGAATCAGAATTTTGTCAGTCAGTAATGCTTTAAAGTTTATGCTTCAAATACTTCTGAGCTACTTATATGGTACTTTCACAGTTCCCTATGTGACAATCTTGCCACAGTATTGTGCATTTCAGTTTACAGATGTGCAGCTATGAATTTATCATGGCCATCAACAAAATGTGCAACTGTTTCCATTTTTGTATGACAAAACCTGCATTTGTCTGTTTCTCCCATTTTTTAATAGTAAAACAATGTGCACTTAGCTCATTATTTTCATCCATTTTTTTTCTTAGCCTTTCATCTTTTGGTTTGAATTTACCTTTCATTAATCTTTCGTACATCAAATCTTGATCAACATGTGGTTGTTCCAGAAGTTCTCTACTCTTGTTACTATAACTGCGATTTTTCCATCTTCCTTTCCTTTTTCTTTGTTGTAGATGTGAACATTTCACTGATGACTGTGCTACTAAATTTATTTATTTATTTATTTATTGACATTTGATTACCAGGAAAGTCAGACTGGGTAGAAGCCCATTTTCAGCAGAAGTCCAGGGAAAAAAGCACCAAATTATTACAATATATTTTAATAACAATGATTTTAAAATCTTCAAAAATAAAACAAAAAAATCTGCATTTTGCATAATTATAATAAATTAAACATAATATAAAAAACATTGGTTAAAAATCGATACAAGGTATATGACAATCATTTAATATTTATAGAAATTTTAGACAGTTTGTAGAGAAATGAAAGGTACGTTAGTCTCATACAAATAGGAATTGCAATATGACATGAGGGAAAACAGACTTATGGTATATTAAAAGAGAAAATCACGGAAGAGAATGAGATAGCAGTAAGGAAGTAAGTGAAGAAGGGAGAGTAAGGAGGTATAAGGAATGGAAAGGTACTTGTTCACATTTAGGGATATAGTTTATCCTGGTTTTGAGCAAGAACAGAGACAGATTTTTAGCTAGGAAGTCTTTCAGAGTGGCTTTGAAAGATGGAAGGGAGGGTATAGACCTGATGGGTACAGTTAAGCATAGCACTTTCATACGAATACAGACAATGGCCAGCAAATGTTCCAGGTTTGTAGAGAGACAGGAGTTTTTGGTCACTGGTTCGCAGTGACTGTGTGGGGACATAGTTGCGTAGAATGTTGGGCAGGCAGATGGATGCTAGTTAATTTTATAGGTGGTAACAAGTTGTGCATATGTTAGTTAATGAGGCAGTTCTATCCAATTAAGGCCTTTCAGTGATATACAGTGGTGGGTTCTAAAAGGGGAACATGCTGTAAATTTAGCAACTTTATTAACATTTTCAGGTTTTTATTTCTCTGAAGCCTGGAGGTTACTAAGGATGGCAGCACCATGAAGAAGAGTGGAGAGGAGATAAGTAGTGGCAAGTGTAGTTTTAGTTGCTTCAAAAAGAAAGGTTTTGGCTCTGTAAAGCATCTGTAGTTTTTAATGAGGTTTTCTTATGCAATTTTGTATATGCAGAATGAATATAAGATTATCATCCACTATCAACCCTAACAGTTTGCTATGAGAATTTGACTTCAATGGTCATATTATCAGGAGGAAAGACTTTACATTTTGTTTGTTCATGAGAGAAGGATTTGGGGAGAAAAGTAGTAGTTTGGTTGGTTTTGTGTTGAGTATGAGTTGTGAGTTATGAAGCCATATTTCAGTGGCTGTTAAAGCTTCCTGAGTAATTTTCTGGAGGTGTACCATGTTGTCAAATGTGCAAGTGAGAGTGGAATCATCTGTGGATTTTATTAGGGTAGTCTGTTGTGTTGAAGAATAGAGGGTGCTGGTGAAAATGTTAAAGAGGAAGAGACAAAGGGTAGAGCCTTATGGCACACCAGTGGTGACTGGGAGGACAAGTATCTTTTGCAACACAAAAGGGTGGGCTGAGAGAGACTTAGTGAGGACATCTGAAGTAGATGTTTGCTGTGATAAACTGTGTTGAAAACTTTAGACAAGTCTAGAAGTAAGGAAGAGACTAATTTGCCATTATTTCTAGGTTTATTGATAGTATCTATATAGGCTTGAAGGGCAGTGCTAGTAATATGGGATGGAAGGAAGCCATGTTGTGTGGGAGACAGGAGTTCTTCCAGCACTAGATAGTCTAGCATTGTGCTTGGATACATTTTTCAAGTATTTTGGAGAGGGAAGATAAGATTGCTATAGGTCTAAAGTTCTTAATGTCTGTTGAATTTCCTCCTTTGTACAGAGGGAATGTGTGACTTTTTTCCAGAGAGACAAAATGAGGGATTCCCAGACTGACCAATTTATAAGGATTGAGTCAGGATAGACAATACTATTGGCTGCTATTTTTAGGTACTTGTTTGGAAGGTCATCATCTGAAGAACAGCCTGTTTAAATTTGTTTTATATAGGATGTGGGCACAGGTTTGAAGGTGAAAGTGGATGTGGTGATATGTGGCTGTTGGGCAGGGCTGGGATTAGATGTTGAAGAATCCTTGGTTAGAGATGCTATACTATCTATAAAATAAGAGTTAAACTGTATTGCAATTTTGAGTGGTGAGTTATTAGGATAAGGGTTTGGGTTGAATTTTTGGCCTGGATGTAAGATTTCTTTAAAGGATGTCCAACATTTTTTTAGGGTTTTGTTTAGTATTATTCTGAAAGTTATTAGCTTTTGTCTTCATTCATTTGCTTTTTAGTATGATTACAAAGCACTCTGAAGTTTTCAAGACACTAAGGTGTTTTATATTTTTTCCATTCTTTCCATGCTTTTTCTCTATCCTGCATTAGCATTTCACTCTTTTTGGATAGCCAAACTGCATTATTAGTTTTCAGTCTCTTCCTTCTAGGAAGTGTAAGGCTAATTATGACATTTGGAAAACTTGTATGGAATTCAATTATAGCATTATTAAAGGGGTGGATTTTTAGGAAGTTCCAATTAATAGATGATAGTCTAGTAATTAACATTTCTGAATTAAAGAATTCTTAAAATTATGAAATGTGAATAATAAACCATGAAAACTTATGACCAGAACTGGAGTGACACTGAGCTGGATATTTTGCTTTACAAACAAGCAGACAGCATTATCTCACTGCATCGGAAGGGCAAGGCGATAATGGAGCAAACTAATTACTTCCAGGTGAAGTCAGTGATGTTTATTAATAGGTTAGTACAACCGGAAGATACAAAATATGATATAAGGTACAACTGAATGCTACAAACAATAGAAGGAATGTACTGTGTATCTTACATGAAGGAAGGACTGGTGGAGTGATCTGGTTACTTGGATAAATGCATTAACTTAGATTTTAAATAATGCATTTATGCCAGGATTTGAAGCTAAATGATCTCAAAATATATTGGCTCTTTCCCAGGCCTTATGTGTTAAGGAACAGGTTTTGTTTTAGCTATGGTGGCCTGGTAAAATTTACTGCACTAGAAATATTAAGGTATTTGTTGATAATGTTTACTCCATTCAGATGGTTAAACAAGTACAATTCATTACAGTCACATGTGTATGCAGAATTCAAAACTTTATGTTAGTGTATTGAACTATCTTGAAAGTTTTATTTCCTACTGACATGAACCTTTTTTTAAATACCTTTACTGAATTATCACTTGTGACATAAGCAAATTTACATTTATATAAACCTAATCAAACTGCATTAACAAATTAACATTAACAAACATTGTACTTCACATATATTGCTATATATCATTTTCAGTCAAACATTACAAAGTTCATTTAACCTTTTTGATGATGCATGGCAGATGAATGACAGAAAGTCCCAGTTTACACCCCTAAGGAAATAATGACCTTTTAAATGACTTAGGAATGGGGGAGAAGGGTCTTAAATTGCTAAATACGCAAGATGCTGAGACAGAAAAAGAGTGGTTTGAATACTCATGGCACTGTGTTGATGATCCTGAACAGTTATTTCATGTTGATCATAAACAATCATCAGCTTATTCGTTGACTAGGACTTCAAATTTTACGTAACATATAAGCATACAAATATGAAATATTAGGTGTCTTCTATGCTGAGTGCTGATATCAGATTTTTTTTCCTTTGAGGATTAAATTAACTATCACATTCAAAATGATATAATGATTTTTCTAGAACCTTGATGTCCCACATTATATTGGTAATTGAGTTTAAACATGTTCACTTGAGCTCATTCATTTGGGTGAGGTCTTGGTGTGAGTTATGATTTAAATGTGACCACAATGGTCTTGTACCTGCTTAAATGATATATTGGAGATTACTGATAATCTGTAAAGATCTAAATGTTATTGATGTAATAAATATTCTCAGTACAATAATGGTGTATTTTAAGCTTTTGTTTATAGAATTTCAATAATGTCCACTTGTTCCTTGAAATACGGGGTTTCCTACTGTATATAGCAAAGATATCACAAGTTTTCAGATTGTGATGATTCGGAATAATTTCCCACTGGTGATTTGTGACACAAGGATATTAAATAAGTTTTCTATATTTAATATGTTTTAACCACATAAATGAATTTTTCCTTTGACCCTTTTCAACAATGACCTGTGCCACAAAAGTAAGGATAAATGTAACTAATACTCACATATATAGCTAGAAAGATAAATATACATACACACATACACACACACACACACACACATATATATATATATATATATATATATGTATGTGTATATATATATATATATATTTATGTATCTATGTATATATATATATATATATATATATATATATATATATATATATATATATATATATATATATATTTACCGTGTCAAGTAATATATTTTACAAAGTGGGAAGAAACCAAAGTACCTGGAGAAAATCCATCCAGATGCAGGAAAAATATGAAAAAAAAAACCACACTGGCACTGACAGAAGTTAGACTTGAAACCCAGATCATTGAGTTGAGAGGAAGGGATATCATGTCCCTGCATCTTGTTTTAGTACAGATGTCATAATATTGGAATGATACTTACTTACATCAGATGACAGTCCATTTATGCCATCTAGTTCTGCTTTTGGATTATGTAAATCTCCCATGGGAATGCACTACAGCATAATTAGGATAAAGGGTTCAGACAAGAGGTGTATCTCCTTCCTTGGTGGGTTGCTATAATAAGAGCATGAGCGTCTGTGGGATGGTTAGGCTAGATTATCATGTTTCCCCTTGTGTTATAGAATAAACGATTTGTTGAGTTACCTAGTAATGAAGCAGATTCCATTTAAGAGGTTTGATTTTCAATACAATATTAATAGAAATGTCTTAGTTAATCATGACTGGGAAGCTAAGTGCATCTCTGTAGTTATAAGCAGATTAGATTACACTTTCATTTTATTAGACTGCTTTGTAGTGTATTAAGTAAAATTGGGGTAGCACTATATTGATATTTGTATGCAGGATAATATCAGTGGTATGGGCTGGGTCACTTCTGTATTGGTTACTGTTTCTCCTATATGCCTGACAATGGACTTTAAATAAGGTCATGATGACAGGTAGCATATGTATTGCAATTATAGAAATTAACTAAGTAATTCCCAATCCATATAGATGGGATTGTTCATGGAAGTGATTCTTTATTAAGAAATCATGTGATAAGGTAAACCAGATCTTTATTATCTGCTGTTTTCTACTGTATCAGGTCAATATTTGGAAATATAATCATTACGATCATCATTTTCATTAGCGACCCCCTTTTTCTTCTCTTCTACAGGTGGTACGGATGCTGCAAAACCCATCACCTCCTCTCTTTCTCTCTCTTGATTTAGTACCGCTCTCCTACTTTCTCAGCAGTCATGCCTGATTGACACAGGTCTTCTCTCATACAATCTCTCCATCTCTTTGTTGGATAACCTTGTTTCTTCTTGTCTGTCCTAAACCTTCTTCACTAGACTGTCTTCTGCTTTCCTGCATATGTTCCTGAACAACTGCAGTCTGTTCTTTTTGACTTTCTCTGCAATTGGAGCTACGTGGGCTTCTGCTCTCATATCCTCATTTCTTCATCTGTCCCACAGTTAAAATCCTACAACCTATCTCAGGCACTTCATCTCCATCACCTCTAGCTTCCTGAAATGCTCTGCTTTTACTGCCAAGGTCTCTGCACCATACAGTAGTACTTGTCACACTAATGTTTTGTGCACTTTCCTCTTCAGCTACTTTGGCATTCTTCTGTCACATGCTACCTCTGACCTCCACATTCATTCAGACATCCCTTCTCCTCAACCACCCTCCTAAATGCTCACATCTGTTAACCTGTCCTGCTATTCCCTTTTATCTCAGTTCTCAGCTTATTCTAATTTTCCCCATTTGCTGCCATTATATCTGTCTTATATTTACTGGGTTTCATCCTATGGCCTTCAGTTTTGCATTCCATTGCCCCTACCATTTGCTAAAGTTCCTGCCCAGAGTCTGCCTGTAATGTCACATTGTCTGCATATTTGGAAATGTAATACTTGTCTGGATTACAAATGTTTCTTGTACCAAAGTTATACAGAGCCTCTACAAAAAGATAGTATGTGAATGGTTTTGTATTTACATGGTAAGGATTACCCAATTTCAAAGTGACTGAAGAGCAAGCATGCAAGGCCAGCAACAGAGATGGCATTATGATAACAGTGCAAGACATGTTGGTTTGTACATATGGTATTGCAGGCACTGTATTACCCTGTATGGATATTGCTACCCTGTATTCTCTCTTATAATGTTTGATGAATTTATTTATTTACTTTTTATTTTATCAGTATTAAGGTGTAGTATATACAAAAGGCTATACTCTCATGTTTAAGAATTAAATTTATATAATTTGAGAGATAACTATGATCAATATGATATACATTTGACAATGAAGTGCTGAACATTACTAATCAGAAAAAATGGGAAAGCATTTTTAGAGGCAGTTTCATGGTGTAAAGGTGATACTGTCAATACTAGTGGGATTGTGTTTAAGTATGCACAATTTGAGAGAAAATTATTACATTTCTACATCAAGTTGCATTTATGACAGGCAAATTGATGTTTAGAATTTCATTGTTGGTTTATCAGCCTAAGTTTCTATTTTGGTTAGTTTTAATTGTTAATTTCTGGAGAAACTAGACTGTACATACATGCGTCTTATTTCCAGGCAGCAAACTATCATAACAAAGTTTTTTATGCTTTCCACTATATTTTAGGACACTAGACAAACTGGACACCAGAACCAGTGTGTGTAAGTGTGTTGCATTTGCTTTCTGTACTGTGATACTACTCATACATTACAGCAAAATGCACATCTTCTCAGTTTCAAAGTCAATCCTTAGGTACCTACTACCTTCAATACTGCTACATTTATTACGGGTAAAACTCCTTTTGCTTTAGACAGGCACAATGAATCTATCATTGATCACATTAGACAGGTACAATAAGTCTATCAATGATCACACAGATCATCATGATGATCTTATATTTCCACATCCCATCCTCTTTGGAACAGAGAATGAAAGTATCTTTTTGATGTAACATATTGTGTACATTTGCACATTAAACAGATGCAAGCACATTTTTGTATTTGCTTTAAAACTTTCATTTTTTTATTATTTGAAAACATGTAGTATCAAAAGCATGTAAAAGTATTGTACAGTAATTCACTTGAGATTTTACATTCTATAGGTAAACTTTCCTGCTAGCAGTCATTTTATTACTTACTTGTTCTGGAACCATCACAGGGTCTGAAAACTCACTGGAAGCTTTATTTCAAACTACCATAAAGTAACACTCACCAATTATTTACATGAGGGGCTTGTAATTGTGGCGTCACAATTAAATGAAATTATCTTTTTGATGTAACATAGTGTGTACATTTGCACATTAAACAGATGCAAGCACATTTTTGTATTTGCTTTAAAACTTTCATTTTTTTATTATTTGAAAACATGTAGTATCAAAAGCATGTAAAAGTATTGTACAGTAATTCACTTGAGATTTTACATTCTATAGGTAAACCTTCCTGCTAGCAGTCATTTTATTACTTACTTGTTCTGGAACCATCACAGGGTTTGAAAACTCACTGGAAGCTTTATTTCAAACTACCATAAAGTAACACTCACCAATTATTTACATGAAGGGCTTGTAATTGTGACAAGTCACAATTAGATAATGTGTTTCTCACAGGTAACACGTCTATTATGCAAAACTTCTCTTTTGGGTAATATTTCACTGCTAGGCAACGTGTTGCTTATTGGTCTCTCTTTTTTTGTAAAATATGACTAGCCCAGTTAGCAGGTTCTGAAAATCCTGACTCAGAAGGCTCTTACTCATTCAGATTCTCCTAGTTATGTCATTAGCAAATATGTTTCTAACAATTATCTGCTCAGTTTGGACAGCTTAGAAATGTTCTAAGTGTGTCTTTGATTTCTGTTTACTAGATTTTCATTGTCAGTTTGGATTACATAAGATCCTGATTTTCTATACATGACAACATTCACATCTCCTGTCTTAGATCTCTATTCCCCATTTGATGCCAGACAGACTGGCTGACAAGTATTCAAGTTAATCAAGGAGTGAAGTGAATGCCTTGAGTCACAAGAATATCTGTATGCAGATTTAGTCTTTGTTCACTTTGCTCTGCAGTCTCTTATGGTATGATCTAAGGCAATAACTTTGTCTCAGTTATGTGCATAAGGTTCAATCTGTCTCCCAGCATTAGTTGCATTGGACTTACACCAGATGTACTATGTGGCATTGGTTTGTATGACAAAAGAGCTATATGTGGATATTACTGATCCAGAATCTTTTTAACCATGTGAATTGCTTTGTCTGCAGCACTGTTTGCTTATGGATAATACAGTCTCAGTGCTGTATGGACATACCCATATACCTTTGCAAACTTTGGAAACTCTGCAGACACAAATTAAGTTCCATTGTCAGTGACAACTTTATTAAGTATCCCACATCTGAATAATATAGTCTAAAATCTTGATTTGACTTCTTGTCTAATTATCACAGATAGGTTGAATACCTCAATGTATTTTAAGTAATAGTCCAAAACTAATAGGTCATTTCTCCCATAGTGCTCACACAAGTCTGCTTCAATACTTTTCACTGCCCTTTTGTCAATACAGATACAATTACAGATTCTTTACTTTGAGGAAGTCTGTGCTCAATCCAAAG
The DNA here is from genome assembly GCF_019279795.1 of Protopterus annectens. NCBI lineage: Eukaryota > Metazoa > Chordata > Ceratodontiformes > Protopteridae > Protopterus > Protopterus annectens. The sequence continues at coordinate 1,892,585,197 of NC_056737.1, forward strand.
ATGCCAATTAGATATGAGCTTGGTTAAGTCAGCATTTATATTTGGCTGCCACAGATACTTTTGTACTCTCTCAACACATGAATAATCTTTGATACTCTTTATGGATTTGTCTCAGGGCATCTGATCTTTGAAAAATGTATGCAACAATCTGCTTTTGGTATAACAAGAAAACCTCATGCCATAATAGATGTGGTTTCTCAGCAAATTGTTTATAGAATGAATGAATACATTCTTGATGCCCGCTATCTTGGCTCTCCATCACAAATATAGATTGTTGTTGTCTACAGGTCTTTTTAAAAATTTATTTACATACTGTTCAGTGTAACAAATCATTTTAGTAAGACAATAATAAAAAAGAAAGAATGAAACAAACAAACAAACAAATGGGAAAAAAAAAAAAAAGGCAATCATGGATGAACCAATGCAGACATTGTTCTACAGTGAAGTAAAGAAGCGTACATATATCCCAAAACAGCTAATTCTCACTGAGCTTTGGACTAAGTAGAAAATATTAATGGTATATGTTTCTATATTATTTTCTGTTTGGCAGGATAAACAAACGGTTTAATTTTTGCTAGTCTCAAGAAAAGAGACGCTGTCACTTTAATACATCATATGGCAAGTCTGAGTAAACTGAAATAACAGTACGATCCATGTTAATTCTCTTCTTTGTAATAGCAGCTGCAAGTATTTTTCCCTTGTCATGTTTTCAAACAAAATTAACCACAAGCAATCTAGCATTTGTGTTAGAAAGAGTATTTCTAGAAGTCACAGTTCTATAGAAATTGTCTAGCTGAATCCCTTCCACTTCTCTTTTATCCACATTTTGAAAAAAATGATTGTAACATATTTTCCAAACCTTTTTTCATCCCACTCATGGGGACTCCCAGATTTTTCAAAATTTTCCTTCTCATTTTAGACTCAAAATCAATGTTTACTCAGTAATAAACTTTTTCCATTGATACTGTAATGTTATTTTTTCCTTCATTAAATGAATTTCAAAATGATAAGATTGCAGTTTAGCATTCATGTCATCCAAATTAGATTCACACTTTGTAGGCTTCAATACTAATTCATTCACAGTTTATTGCAGCACAGATATATGAGTAATGTGTGCTTGAAGGTTACCCGATTTTAAAGATAGAACAAAAAGTTTTCCAGTCAACATATTCAGCAACTGCTCATTTAAATTATTTGTTGTTCTAGTATATCTGAAACAGACATGTTTGAGGAGACCATATTCTGATGCAGACTATTACTATTTTCTCTTCTCATACTAAACTCTTCATCAATAATTATATCAACAACATGGGAAACATTTGCCTAATTGATTACTGAAGATGGCATCTTACTATTAGAATTATACTGCACAGAGCACTCACAGTATCAATCAAATCAGCCTTAGAAGTCATATGTAGGGATGATTTAGGTATTTTCTTCAGCTCCTTATTTGTTTCAATACATAATTTTAACAATGAGTGAATACTTTTCGGTGCAGGTGAATTGCTGGAAGAAAAAGAAAGATGTTTTACAGTATTTTTTAGGAGAAAGCGGGTTCTCTAATGAATTTTACACATAGTATTCTGCCAAGAAGTAAAGAAGCAAACACACAACACAGACATGCCAGGACATGTGCACTAATCATGTAGTGTGCATCTTCTGCTTCCTCATCCTCCCAAATACCAACTGAAAATGTCTGTGGATCTTCCTCATGGTCATTTCCATTTCTAAAGATATCCGACCTATGTGAAGTCACCAGTTTGCTAGACATTAACTCCTATACACATCACAGATCATTTTTGTATTTTAGCTGTACTATATTACCCAAAATGTATAAACAGTTAGATTTAGCCAGCTCTGTATGCCCATATGTGTAAAGCTCTCACTATGGCCCAGGTGAAGAGAGTTTGATTTGCATCTTGATCACTTCATAGAGCCATCTGGGGGGATGGGAGTTTGCAGCTACTACTAATTTGCCCATCTTAATTGGACAAGAGTGGGAGGTGGGTTTGTATTGCCATTTGGTGACACCTAGTGGGAGTGGTAAATGTTCTACCTGTTGAGGACAAATCTGAGTACATGCAGCCACTGCATTTGCATCTTGTCAAAGGAATATACAGAGGCCTGTTACCTACAGCAAGGCAGCAGTAGCAGAGCTAGAAAGAGCCACCAAGAGGGAGGGAAATGCTTTACAGGGGACAGTATATAGCTTTATAGGATCACTACCATCTGACTCTCTGACTGGGCTACCTTGTCAAGAATGGCTGAATCCTAGGGCTGTTGGCTAGGCTGGAGATGCTAGTTCTTGCCCCCACAGAATGAATGGAATGATTGGGGGGAGGTAGTAGATCCATTGACCCACCAGACCTGTGAGTTAAAAAAAGGAAAAGTGCTAAAAACTTAAATTTATACCAAACAGAATATGTAGACACCTTTAGGCCATTACATAGTATAGCTTTAGATGTACTTGGCCTTGTTAATAACCCACTATAGGCTACCTTCCACATATTATTAAACAGATCACAATGTTTCAGTCCTGCCTTTGGTTTTGTAGATCACTGAAGCCTCTTCTTCTGTCTGGTACATGTAAGTCTTTTTTTACATTTTGTGGAGTCTCTTAATTGGCTCACTATCTACTCTTCAGCTCAGAAATATTAAAGTACACTTTGAACAATTCTTTTCCTGTCCAGTTATAGGTATTTTTATGCTCTCTCCTTTGTGCCATGCTCCCCTATTTATTCATTAACAGTATTGTCCTTAAACACCTTACAGTTCATCTCACTCTCTGTGCAAAAACCCTCTTGTTTTTAAGGAATAGTAAACACTCATGAGATATCCACAATCCCTGAAGGCAGATTTCAGGAAACTGTTCTAATATTTTTTAACCAGCTTTCTGTTAACTTCTCAAAGTGTCTGTCTAACCTGTCATTCTGACTCTGTGGAGATCCCACGTGTCACATTAACACATGCAAATACTCATATGTCATCTTAGAGCCTAACATCTTGCATTGTGCAGCTATACCATAGAAAATATCTTTGTATTACTAAAGTACTCCTACAAAATCACCAAAATACTGTCCTATTATGCATAAAACTCCAGTGATAAAAACATTTTAATCTCAAAACTGAGTTATCTGTACAGGCTGTTATATTACAATGACCCCACAGAAGTAGAACTCTATAGATGACACTGTATAAGCTCTGCGGTTTTATAAATCTGACAAACTACAGACATCACCATTATTTACCTCTTATGAACTAATTATCAGCAACTGAAAGAGCTACTTGTCTTTTGGCAAACAGTATTTAGAAACTACATTTCAGCTTTTGCCCTTCTTTTAGAAATAAATTCTACTCCTGTTGTCAACAATACCCTTCCAGATGTCAGTTAATGTTTTTTTTTTTTATTACAGGAAAGGAGAAGGCATTTTCATAACTAGCTCCTTCTTCTTGGAAGTTCGTACCTCAGTATCAGAAATCTTCTATCACTTCCACCGTTTTAGTGTCCTTGAGCAATTCACACAATGCAGCTGCTTCCATAAAGCGGTCTTTCACTTTAGACTCTTACCCCTTAAATCCCCCTCTTCTCTCTCATTTTCTCCCTTCTCTTGCAATCTGCAAATGTTAATGGTTTTCCAGTATCACCATGTAATGCTTATTTGAAATGTCCTACAGTCTGTGTACAGAGCTACATAGCTGTATATAAATTATACTCATCTTCTAAATATGCATTATCAGTTAATCCAGACATCCATTTTCTGGTGTGCACATTTATCTTATGCATGGTCACAGGAGAAATGCAGCCTAAAGCACCATTCCATGGGCACAAGGCAGACAGCAATTTGGATGATGGCTCACTCACCTAAAGCATGTCTTCAAGATAAGGAAGGGAAGGAGTACAAAGAATGAAATCCAGTAGAATTCAGAGAAGCCATGCAAGTTTATGCACAGAACGCACATTTATTAAGTCATATCATATTTTAATTGATAAGCTGTTAATTGTCTCCTAGCTATATTACTGTGGAACCACTACAACATGCAATTGTCTTTTAGATGGTCCATTTCATGGCTGCAAAGGATATTCAAACTGACCCACTCATCCAAATAACTTGATAATATGACCCTAGCTTGAAATAATTGGACTATCTCTAAATGTGTACAAAGATAGCTTACTTGTTTATTAACCTTGAAAAAATAGAGTGGCTGAGCACTTTTGCCCCTCCAAACACTGGGCATCATGAGAGTCACCATTAAAATACACACACTTCCTTTTATCAAAAATCCAATTAAACAATTAATTACATCATCAAACCTGCCTACAACAAATTAAAGCACCTTTACATTGAACATAAATATCTAAAACATGTTCATAATGACATTCACACATAACAAAAAGTTCTTATTTTATTAAAATCTATTAAATAACAGTTATATACTTTATTAAAATTCATTGAATTGCAGTTATAAACTTTATTTCATACTTTCATTGCCCTCTGTTTTAACAATGCAGCAATGGAAATTCCTTCATTTATACCTGGCTCATGCTTAGCATTTAATCTAAGCTGCCACTTTACTTCTCTCGCCTCCACTTCCAATTTAATATTTCCACCCCTTTAGTTGTCGTCTACCCTGTCAGTAATGAAACATAAAATTTTTTTGTAATTAATACAAACATTGCAATGTGTATATTAAGCACTATACGTCTTTTTGTAATTGCAACACAAGAAATGTGGTGTACATTGCTACTTGCACAGTGTGCCCAGCATTTTATGTTGGGAAAACCACACGGAGACTGAGGGATAGAACAGGAGAGCATATGAGGGACATTAAGAATAAAAAGATGTATAGTGCTTTATATACACATAGCAATGAGCCAGGTATAAATGAAGGAATTTCCATTGCTGCATTGTTAAAACAGAGGGCAATGAAAGTATGAAATAAAGTTTAAAACTGCAATTCAATAGGTTTTAATAAAGTATATAACTGTTATTTAATAGATTTAACAAAATAAGAACTTTTTGTTATGTGTGAATGTCATTATGAACATGTTTTAGATATTTATGTTCCATGTAAAGGTGCTTTAATTTGTTGAAGGCAGGTTTGATGATGTAATTAATTGTTTAATTGGATTTTTATAAAAGGAAGTGTGTGTATTTTAATGGTGACTCTGATGATGCCCAGTGTTTGGAGGGGCGAAAGTGCTCAGTCACTTTATTTTTCAAGTTGAATAAACAGAGGCTCATTTGTACCACTAGTGTGGTCATTATTTTTATTTTTCTTAGTTTCAACATATTTTACACTGTTGGTAGGTTTTTTTTTTTTTTTTTTGGTTTCTAAGTTCTTACTTGTTTGTAGAAGATTCAAAAAAATCACATAATATCCTGTCTAAGTTTCTTCCCTGAGCAGAGACACTATTGAGGGAATATCTTAGCATTCTGCTGGCTAGTTCAATAAGGTCTGAAAAGTAGGGCAAATGTGTAGTAAGGAAATTTAGCAAAACATGAAGATCTTTATATATATCACTAGCTTCTACTTGACTTCAGAATCCTAAGATAGGCTAGTCAACTTTCTTCTCCTTTCATAACTCTTCTGTGAGGTTAGTGTCACACATACTTGTTTGTAACACTGATGACTGGAATGAATGCAGTTTATCACAAAGTGACAAGGTATACAGACATATGATATCACCACTGTACTTCAGTAACACGACTAGGCTGGACAGAGTATATTAATCAGATGAAGGTTTTTCAGCTGAACCTTGCATCTATGTACAATATTGTGCCTTGTCTCACAAACTGTTTTCAGATTTTATATTGTTGCTTATGGCTTTCAGTTTTTAAATACTTCTCAGATGCAGCTTTGAGTTACAGATCTTTCAGAAATGGCTTATTTATTTTATATATTTGCACATTGCATGTATGTGTAATGTCAGAGGATCTCTACAATTAATAAGGGCATGATGGTTGATTTTTTTTCTTCAGGAACAGTGCAGTTTTAATAGAATTTACATCTGTATTTACAGTGTAAGATTAATCACAATTACATTTCCATTTACTGGCCACATATGTCTCTTTCAACCCATCATGTGCTCACCATTAATTGCTTTCATCCTCGTACTCTCCCCTGCCTTTTGGTTGAATCAAACACCCTGTATAGTTGCATTAAAGAAACATTTGTTTATCCATTTTGATGTATCCTTTATTTTGTTAAAGTTTAGGTTACTGTTTCCCATTAATTTAAATGAGTTACAGCAGATGAACAAGACTTTACATAGGTTACATGCTTTCTTTGGTTTGCCTTTTTTTTGCCTGTAGTGTATGACATTTATTTTATTCTTTTCTGTGTTGGTGTAAATGAGACTGAATGAAAGTGACTGGTTATGTGGTTAGAATATTTGACTGGAGATGTGCAAATTGTGGAGATAAATTGTTCATGATATGCATGGAGTGGTAATAAATAAACTTTTCTTCAAAAATGTATAGAAAATATGTATATATACTTTTATATAAGTAAAACTTGTGTTAATATCTCTGAACACATACTGTATATGTGCATGTGTGTATGTATACATATAGATATATGTGTCTCTTTTAACGTACATGCACATATATGTGTGTGTGTGTCAAGCCGCGTGTGTGCATGCGTGTGTGTGCGTGTATGTGTGTGTATGCATGCACGTGCATGCTCATGTGTTTGTGCGTGCATGCATGTGTACATGTGTGTGTGTGTGTGTGTGTGTGTGTGTGTGTGTGTGTGTGCATGTGTGTGTGTGAATGTGTGTGGGTGTGTGTGTGTGTGTGTGTGTGTGTGTGTGTGTGTGTGTGTGTGTGTGTGTGTGTGTGTGTGTGTGCGCTCAAATGCTAAAGAAGAATAAAGTCCTGACTAAAATCCAGGCTACCTTAGTTCAGTCTGTCACTTAGGCACTTGGAGCCAATACAAGGAAGACAGGAGTGCCTTGTTTGTGGGGAAGATGTGGGCAGATGGCCCCATGTTAGAGTACTCAATAGAGGCTGGACACCACAAGTAAGTGCTGAGTTTGTGGGAGATGGAGAAAATCTTCATTGGTTACATAACTCACAGAAGTCAGTGGCATGTCCTTGCTGATCCCCATCACACAACCAGTCATGAGCAGGATTGCTGGTCATCTGCCTTGGAACTAGGGCTTAAAATTAAAGCACCATTCCATCTCATGGATGAGGGCCCCACTCACAGCTTGACCTTAAATCTCAAGGAATGAATGAGCTGTTTGGGGTGGAGACAAACGGGTAAGAAGAGTATTGGGGGAGATAGCTAGATAGTCAACAGAGGAGTGGAGAGAAAATAGAGCAAAAAATAAAAGTGTGTGTGCACACGTATATGTATATATATATATATATACATAAATATTTATAAAAACATAAATAAAGATACACCTGTATACAAGTATGCAAATGCATCCTTTCAGTATCTGACTATCTCATGTTGCTATTGGTAAACATATATCATTCTGTTAGTACTGTGAGACTCATATTTAGTTCTGAGCATTAATCACAGAGTGAAAGAATTTTAAAAATAGTCATTATGTTTCTGATAGGTGGAATAATATCACACATAAGTAATAATGTCCTTTTTAGCATTGTGTTCTAAGTCATTGGCTAACTGAAAGCATGCCTATTTACATAGTGACTATGTGATGTTCCAAAAGGAGACCAACTAAAGATCTCAAAGCAAACATAGTATATAGTTTGGGAGTATTTTGCTGACACTGTGCATGTTTTTCCATGCTCTAGCATCGCACTGCATTAATGGTTTCACCATCATGTTAATCTTAGGATGAAACATGACTTTTTGGAAAAGGAACATAAAACTCAGTTTTGAGAATGTTCAAATCTAGTTTGTGGGCCAGGTTGCCATCTTGTGTGGTTCTGAATGCTGCAAGGTTTTGTCACTAAGAAATAGATAAAAAACTGCAACAAGGTAATGCCAAAACATTTGTGCAATTTATGGAGAATAGCCTCACACTAAACCTTGTCTACTAAATATTAAATACTTATTAAAATCAAGAAAGTAAAGAAAATGCCTAAAAAGAGCTCCAAGACCTCCTTTGGCATCTATGTACTCTGTTAACTTATTTATTATTTTATTTTAAATAAATAACAGCTTATTTGGTGATGGTATTACATGTAGCAAAGTAGTACAGTTAAAGTCATTTGAATATACAATCACTGAGCAAGTACAGGAAAACAACACTGCTAGCTTTCATTAATCATCTTTTTTTATGTTGTATTATAACCTTTGCCATTCGTGTATCCCTTTTTTTTCAGAAAAGGAAATAATACTCAAAGCCATTTGTAAATACACTACAAGAAGCTGACCAATAGTCTATTTGCCCTTTTAAATACATTTGATTTGCTTACTGTCTGTCAGTGGGTGAATTGAAACATCATCCTTGCAGAGGTAAATAGATAACAACAGACTTCTCAAAAATATCCTCTAATAGATATATTCTATCTGTGAAACAAAAGAGAATACTTAGTTTTTAGATAGCAAAAGGATGCATATAGTCATTATTAATAAAAATCATTTTACAAATTCCCTATCATTTTTTTCTGCAAGTATTCATTTGAACTATTGCTCTCAGTTCCTTCAGGTTTTTTGACAACTATGTCTTAAGTTGACAAATAAGACTTTTAGCAGATAGAGTGATAATGTGCTATTCTTATTTTTTGTCTGTTGGTTGACAACTTTTTTATACCAGTCAAGGCTCTGTATCTATTTGCACGAATTTAGATATCAGCCTATTTGCATGTGTATATACATAATATGTACAGAATCATGAATTTAGATAGCCTATGAGCCAGTTATGGATCTTAAAAATACTCTTTTTATAGGCAATTTTATGCAATATATGCAAATTACTTTACCTAGGGATGTGGTACATAAAGACAGAGTTGTACAGTTGCTAAAATGTTAAGCATACTATTATATAAAGCCATTCAACCATATTTCAAAATGAACGTGCATTTTGTCCAATATCCACTATCTACAATGCATATTTCCATTTCCATTTGCATTTCTGTGGATGCATTTCCTTGGTAGATTATATCTGCACTTTTGTTGCATCATCATAAATAATTGAATCGTAAACACAAGTCTTTTCTTTTCTTTGTGTGTGTGGGGGTTTATATGGCTCTGCCTGTTTGTGTGAATATGTGCACATGGACATGGACAAAGCTGTATGCAAGTGTGTGTGTGTGTGTGTGTGTGTGTGTGTGTGTGTGTGTGTGTGTGTGTGTGTGCTCTTAACATATGATTGTAAACATAGCTATTACTTTGTCCTACTGTTCATTAACATAATCGGATACTGCTCTCTATGTTTTGTTTCAAGACTCAAAGTCTAACTAAACACTAGAGTGAAATACTGTGATTTTTTTTCTATCATTCCTAGTGATTGAATTAGGATGTTTTTCATAGGTTCATAGGTAAGAGCTAGCTAGCTGCCCTTATGGACCATATTAAGCCTAGCCAATTTCCCTTAGTGAGAAACAAACCATGTACTTCTTGCTGTCAGATAAACATCTTGACCATTAAACCAACCCTCGACCCCCTCTTCTTGTGTGTGTGTATGTGTGCGTCTGCGTGTGCATGTGCGTGTGTGTGTATAATTCACCACTTAGCAAGTACTGTCTAGTTAAGTGACTTGCCCAGAGCCACACAGTATCAAACCCTGTACCTCAGCTAAAGGAGGCAAGAGCTGTAATCACCACATCAACTTCCAGACCTGCACTGACATTTTTCATTTGTTTCACTGACATTAAGGTACAGCTTGTTGTTTATTTATTTATTTATGTATGCATGTATGTATGTATGTATGTAAATGCAGTTATTCACATTCTCACAAACATAAAAAGGCATGAAGTTAAATTGTTACTCTAGTAAATGCTTCCTGTATATTATCTGTGATGCTCAGATTTATGACATTACATCTTCATAGCTTCAACATTGTGTGTTCAATACTAAAGTAAACTCTCAGTTAACCTGAACTCAAGCAACCAGAAAAAAAATTGAAGAAATACAGTACAATTTTCATGTGTTGCACTTTCTGTCCCCCGCAGAAACATACCTTACGTTTTTAGACTTTTAAAAAGGAAGAGTGGAATAAATTCCTTCTTTCCCCAACCTAAAAACAAGTCAAACCAAACAAATATATGTATAGGGTACAGTATTAGTCAGGGCTATATATAATAGTAACTCTCAAGCAACCAGAAACTACAGTTATCTGGCATCTACCAATCCCCATGGGTGCCGGTTAACCGAGAGTTTACTGTATCATATTGTTACAACCTTTACAGTGAAAGTCTTTAATCCTATTTTACCCTGTACTAGAATATTATGGCACTCATCAAGTTAATGATAGTGCAAAAAACTGTTGAAATTCAATGTGCCTAGATAATGGTACATATAAATGGCAAAACCTGAATTACTAACGGCTGTATGACACTCTTTTTTAATATGAACAGTTCTTTGCCCATTACATCCCCAGTAAATTTCAGTGATTGAAAGTAGATAAATATTAATCATCAAATTCTGAATAAAATACAGGTCAACTGACTTGCCCAAGGTCAAACAAAGAATTGATAGCTCTGATAAGGTTACATGCTTCTTTACGAACACTTGTCTGGGGAGTTGTATGTCAGAAAGCTTGCCATTTTTTCTTTATATACGTAAAAGACATATTCACTGCTTCTATATAAACTATTTTGGGGTTATTTTTAATACATGCACAGCTGACGTTCTCATGAAACTTTAAACAATTGCTACTTGTGTTTATGCCATTTTGTCAGTTATTGTGAATGAACTGCATTAACATGATTTATACAAAAATTCAGAGAGTAGAGTAACATGTTTTGCTCACAGAGTATAGTAAAAAAAACTTTAAGAGATGGATATGAAATTGTCATTACAAGCTTGGCACTAATTTCAAGTCTAATTATACTGTCAGTGCTGCAGTATTTCAAATTCTACTGCATACAGAATACATATTTTAATCACTTTGTTAAAAGTGCTTTCAAATGATACATAGGAAGCAGTATAAACTCTGCCTACAGCTATAAAATGTGTAATGACATAAGTGGTTATGTAGAAGTGACATAAGCACTTATGTGGAAGTGACATAAGCATAGCATTTACAATCTTACATGTTTACTGCATTGCTATTTCAGACTGCATCCTGAGTTTGTCCTCTACTGCACAAAAATGTGTTGTGCCATTTATATAATTCAGACTGCACATATAGGTGAAATCTGAGACTTTTTTCAAAATGCTACTTCTTACATTTCAAAGCCTTTTGTATTGGGTATGCACACACACACACACGTGTGTGTGTGTGTGTGTGTGTGTGTGTGTGTGTGTGTGTGTGTGTGCGTACATGTATAGTACATACTTTTTAAGCTATATGGCAAATTAGCTTACATTTTAGGTCAGCTGCAGTTCAACAGAAATAGTTAAAAGTAATACTTCAGTTGTACTACTGTTACATTACATCTAAGTCAGTGTGTATGAATTCTGTAGAAAACATTGTAATGCTTGATTCATGGAACTACCCTTTCTAATCTCAACATATGGTGTCAACTATCTTATGCATTATTCTTCTTCTGAAGGCATTGTGGTCTTATTTTTTTTTTTTTTCATCATCTGTATATCATTTGTTGGTCAGAGGTTTGTGTTTTGGTTATAAGCAGCTGGCAAACAGAATATTGTGCTGAGAGGAAGGAAGGGGTAAAACTTGAAAGAATGTATAACTTTTTAGACTCTTGAGCAGAGAGAGTCCCTCACCAAATTAGAGAGAGTTGCGAGAATCCAGACACTTAAAAAAGCATTAAGGTAAGGCTTGGGACACTGCTAAAAGCTTTATGTGGTTCGTGTCTGGACAGATACCTCAGTGTTTAATTGTAGATCTGATAGCAGAAACAGCAAGCAGTGACTTATGAGTGAAAGGTGTGGAGACACAGAAGGAGCGTGCAGTCACAGATATAAAAATGTGTGAGTATGTTTCTGCATGAATATAAAAATATGTCTGGGTTTGCAGTATAAGTACTTTTGCAAACAAAACTAGTGTCAATATAACAAAAAGTGTGCAAGTTTTATTTTCTGAAATAAACTGTCTGACTGCGGAATGGTAAAGAAGATATAATAGAACTGTACCTGGGAGTTTTTACAGTAGAATTATGAAACAGCAGATTACAGAAACAACTTATATTTACAAAGAAAATATATCCTTTGCCTGTTTTGGAGTAATGCAAAGATAAATCATAAAATCTGCTAGCTGACCCATAAGGGACAGCTTCACAGTGAGAACAGCCAATAGGAAATCTAACTACCTTTGAATCACTGGTGTTGTTCTTGGCACAAATATATCTCTTAAGAATAAGTCATAGATGATTAAATAATGCACATTTTTTGTCATCAGGGTACATTTTTCCCAAGTAACCTATTACAGTTTATTTAAATAAGAATATCTCTCAATTCCCAATTTTTGGTTAAAACAACTTATAATGAAGCACATTTATGTACACTTTAGGTATCCAGGTGTATGCCACTTTCCTAAACAGTACTAGTATCCGTACAGGAAACGATACACTTTTGTGTACTGGAAATTAAAAAGTACTTACCACCAGAGTCCAATGATATTAGTTGGACACAAAAGGATAAAAAATAGCCCCAGCTGGGATCTGGAGATTGCGAGCATCCCTAGGAGGGGGCCGGCTGCAGGAGAAGCCCTCCCCCAGTCCGGCCACTTATGATGAATCAGTACCTGGAGGGACACAATAGAATTCTCGTGTGTTTCCCCAGCTGCTCCATGTGAGGGGATCCTCTTGCTGATGGGTAAGTTGGTATAATGTAGAGAAGGGCAGAGGCTGGTGAGTGGGGCAGAGGGAGGTGGGTACTTGGGTGAGTGGGTGGTGCTGAAGGATGGGGCAGCCTGTAATACCTTTGGTCCGCTGCTTAAAAGTGCCAGATGGGGCAGAGAGTTCGCAGAAGTATTTAGAACATCCTTTCGAGACGGAGGTGAAGCTGATCTGCCTGTCAGCTCAGCCCTGCGGGAGCACAAATACCAAAAGAGAGAGAGAGAGTATGAGAGTAAGAGGGAGGGGTGACAGAGAGGGAGGGAGCACACAGTAGTTCTACAGATGCCAAGCTCCAAATTCCAAAAGCGCAACGATTTGAATCTTGCAGCCGGGATCCAAAAGCCGGAGGGCGGATGGACAGGAGCCAAGCCCGGTAGGCGCTGCGGTGCGTGCAACGTACAAGGGGAAAGGAGAGAGAGAGAGAGAGAAAGAGAGAAAAGTTTGGGTTTACTGATATTTAGACAACGGCTGCCGTTACCCTGATCACCAGCCCAAGAAGATCAGTCGGCGCTTGCTTACCTTGTTGCAAGTATGCGAACTCAGTGTAGACTAGCGTGCCCAGGACTCTCGGACTGTTAACTGACAATGTCCATAATAGTAAGTTGGACTGCTGTCATTCACAAGCTTATAACAAGTGCCACAGGTAACTCAACACTAGCTCACACACGAGCGCAGACAAATTCTGTGTGTGCGCGCACGTATATATATATATATATATATATATATATATATATATATATATATATATATATATATAGATGTATATTTATATATGTGTGTGTGTGTGTGTGTGTGTGTGTGTGTTTCTTTTGCTTCGAAATGTTCTATCATTATCATCAGTCTACTGGACGCCCCTTCCGGCAAAAGTAAAATGAGAAGCGAAAAAATCTCATGTCACTGCCAAAGATGAACTGGGATTTATTTGAAGGTGAGCAGAGGGTCTCAGGCAGTGAGGTTAAACTGTGTTTACTGTAAAGAAAGCCTGCTTAGGAGGAGGGCTTTGCTGATGTCATCTCAGGTGTGGGGTCCAGACAGGTTTATGTCTGAGGTCCAGATCGGATGAATGAAGAAGTGGGACTAAGGTGAACGCAGACAATGCAAAACACCAGATGCAATGCAAATGCACAGAGGAAAAAAAATCACAATGGGTTGGGGATATAAAGAGAGAAGTATTGACAAAACACACACACACACACACACACACACACAAAACTACATACATGGCAGTGTCCTGCTTTTTCCTGTCAAGTGCATTTATTACACTGTGTTTTTAAAATCTCGATAAAACTAGAAGGAGCGTTTTGAGGCTTTGTTCCAAGTCAGTGCTGGCCGGGATCAAAAAGACAGGATCGGACCGGGGTCTCAGAAATCAGGTACCGCTAAGAAATTGTTAGCAGGACCCATACCTCTCAACTGTCCAGATTTTCGCAAAATGTCCAGATTTTTGTATAATATTTTTGGTCTGTTCCTCATAAAATTTGTGGTCTGGATTTTTGTGGCAAAACAGTTAGGAATAAATTCATTATACTGACAACCATTTGAGGTTCAGACTTCACATCCTTCTGAAAATATATTTTAACACAAGATCATATATACTAGGGACTTTCTAAGTTTGTAAAAGCAATATTTAAAATATGTCCCTATTTTGCGGGCTTTGTGCCCCCATTATTTTTGGCTTTGTCCAGATTTTTTGTGATCAGAGGTTGAAATCTATGAATGAGCCACTTCGAAAGACCCATAAATAATGCAACAATATGATATGCTGCTGTCAGTGTTCTGCTTACACTCAGCGTACTGGAATATAAAATCCACACCGTTTAACTTCGTGTAAGCAGTCCACAGAATCGCTTTCTGTAGGATAGTATCGCTGACAAAGCGAAAACAAATGGGACTCATCAAAAGAATGTTCAGGTATTGAGACAGGTCGGCTAGGGAAATATCTCTACCCACCCACTTTAATGAGACTGAGAATGTAAAACCCTCTTGCTGAAATGGGTATCACATAGGCAAAAAACTGAATATGAAACAAATGATTTCAGCAGCTTTGACCAGATCAGAAATGTCACATACAGGCCAATGCACCGAAGTCTGAAAACAAATTGAAATGATATATGGTCACAGTCTGGAAAAGGCTTATTGCAATTACAACTCTTCAAAAATGTAGGGAAACAGTACAAATGAATTGACTCACATCTTAGATTGAAACTCAGGTGCAGCCCGATTATGAGCAATTTGCACTTGGACAGTAAAATTACCTTTGCTGTTGTTAATACCCCCATTTTTAAGGGTACAGGTTTGCCTTTGCAAGTTAAATTTTAGTCTTGCGAACTTGCAACTACAATAAATTCCAGCCACTGACATTGCTTATTACTGTTTTTCTAAACTTTACACCTCACCTTCCTTCTGCAGGGTGGGGCTCCCTCTGCCTCATTTGCTGTTAAAACTCATTCCAAGTCTGCCAAAGTAAAGTAGCTGCACTCTCAAAAGCTTTTATAATTGTTGCACAAAGTGAACGTGTGAATTTCTGTGTATAAGTGTGTGTGTGTGTGTGTGTGAGGGGGGGGGGGGGTTCTCATATGTGTATGTAATACATTTACTGAGAAAGACCAATACAGCTATGTGTGTATACATGAACACACACACATATATGTGTGTGTGTGTGTGTGTGTGTGTGTCTATATCTATATCTCTATATATAATTTATATATGTATATATATCACTGTCTCTCTCTCTCTCTCTCTATATATATATATATATATATACACACACACTCACACATATGTATGAATATGCGCTATATATGTGCATAAATACATGTATGTACGAATAAGTATGTGTATATAGATTTCTTGCTCTAAGAGTTTGAGGGGTATGCCTGCAGTACAATCCAAGTGCATGAACTGAACTATTCACTGTATGTGCCATGCTATACAACATCATCCTGAGAAAACAGCCTCAGTAGGATCAACAAGGGGAAGGGGCACACATTCCACCACCAATGGCAAGGTCAGCACAGCCACACACAGGTGAGGAGTCAGATGGGGAACCAGTAGCTGCTGTTGGTGTAGGCAGATGTAGGTGTGCTCAATATGCCCTTGCATTGTCTAAGAGGCAATGCATAGCACACTCACTCATCATCTAAGGGGCTAAAACCTTCCTCCTATGCATAAACATATAGTAACATTGATGCCAGGCAACACTCACCACCTTTACCTATGCATACAATGGCTGTATATTGCTAGCATCAGACAAAGTCAGCCCTGAACTTAAACTGTTTCAACTGCTGGATTTACAAGCAAAGTGTTGAACCTGGAGTGTATTGTGTAATAATATGAATGACTGGCATATCCATGCATGTTGTTACTTGTTAGTGTAAGCAAGGAAAAGTTAGGTGATTTGTACATAAATGACCTTACTATGTGACAGTAGAGACTTATGTGACTTATATGTGTCCATTTTTAAGTAGCAGGCCTCAGGCATCAACGATTCACACAGTGATACCTCTTAAAAGTACTGATGGTCACCAATTGCCCTCAGTTTAGCACCAAACGTTTGTATTGGAAAAATCATTAAAGAGAGAACTTAGAAAGTAATGAGACACATCTTAACATCTTTAACTCTGCCACCTCCAGATCTGACTCATAAAATTGTGGTTTTCTGGCAAATCACTGTGAAATAATTTCAGACTTCACAACCCTCACAAGATCATTAAAAATACTGATACAAAAAAGGTTTGAGGCAAACTGTCTAACTTTCAAAGACCAATATAAGTTAAATGTACAATTTCCAATTCAACATCACAAATGCAGATTACTAAGCACTAAGTCAGCTATGCACCCTGAGCATCAGACACAAAGCTTGTGTATCCCTGAATATAAAAGACAGAAAACAGGGATATGCCACAGTTGCCATCAGTTGCATAATGTGTTTTGTGCGTGTTTGTGTGTGTGTGGGGGGGGGGGGTGGCAGGAAGCCAGAAAACTAGGCTGACACAAAAGTTTGGTGAGTGTGTGTGAGTAAGAAAGAGAAGCAGGCAGACATTCGGATAAAGTAACAAATGGCCAGTGAGGCAAATTTACTTTTAAGCTTCATGGCTGAACCATGTAACTTGTGTGTGTGTCTGTATGAGTCCTCCAGATGAAATTTGTGTGTGAGTTTCTGCATGAACACAGCCAAGTCTGTGCTAGCTCTACATCTTGGTATGTTGGACAGGTATGAACCATGCATGGTAGAGGTGGTATCTCATCATTGTCATACCCAACCATGAGAGCTGTCTCTGCACTGGTACATCCACACCCACGGTCAGATGCATTGCTGCTACCTGAACATAACTGATGTCTGCTGGATGAGCTTCCCTCAAGAGGGCACCCAGGAGTATGACCCCATTGCCTGCCATGTCTAAGTGTGGGCAGCTCAACCACTGATGGAGCAGTGTAAGCATACCTTTCAACCTGGAAACATCAAAAATCTGGACAAGGCCCATGAAAAATAGGAACAAATCTGTATGCTGATTAACATAAAATGTGCATACATTATTATGTAACCCCACCCACTCTAATGGAATTGTGGGATACCAACTTTCAAATGCAAATTGAAGAACAGCCAAGCAAAATATGGCACCAGAGTCTCCCTGCAGTCATTCCAATGCCGCATTACCTCCCTATTTTTCACCATTTACCATAAACACTAATGTGTCCATACTGCTTTACTTCTACAATGATTATTTGGATTTTATTTTTACATTTTACAGCCCAATGCACAAACACCAATAGACATCTGCTAAACAAAGCAATACAGTTTCACAATGAAAATGGACTTAGCATTAAAAGTTCTCTGCCCTTGAAACTCACATTAATTGAAAAAGCATTGAAACTCATATTTAAAGAAAATGCATCTTCTGGCCAGTGGCAGATAAAGATTACCTTTGGGATATTTTCAATTCATAGGCTCCTTGCATACGAAACATACATGTGTTCTTTGATATACTTCTTGACTGTAATAAATTATATTCCTTGTATAATACAGCACACTTGTTAGAGCATGTTTTAAATTTATTGTTTTGAACATATGCATGAATCAATACTGACAAAACTGCCTAATTCAGAATATTTCCATCATAAAAGTCTATTCAAACTTCTACAATCCACCATATTCCATTTTCCGTTCCACCCAGTTCAATAATTGTAAAGTAAATAGAGGTAGAAGCCTGGCTTCTAAACCATCCAGGGCCCAAGGTATATTTATAGGACCATAGAATCATAGGAAGTTACTAGGCAATTGGAACTGAGGCCCTTATAAGCCTATCCAAGAGTTTAGCCCATGTTTAGCCAAGTCAGCATCCATTGCCCCAGTCTAGCAGAGACACAGATGGAATCCCAGGGGCGTATTTTCTGTTTTCCATCCAGTTATCCAGATTGTGCTTAAAAAGGGATAATGAGGTACTCTGCTTGACATAGAGAGGGAGTCTATTCTACAGATGGTGGAGTCTCTGTGACACAAACCACCAACAAGTCCTGTTGATGTCATAGAGCAGGTTGAGATCACGCGTGCAAGTTACTCATTGTCTGGATAAGGTGCAGCACTGCAATGAAAGGGTGTGAATTCTTTTTTGAATTATAAAAAAACACGGAGCTCATGGAGTACCACAATTATGCTTCCAAGTCAGAAAAAAAGACAACCTAATTAAGCATCCCTCCAATGCGAATCTATATCAATAATAAGACAGTCTGCCACAGTCTGTGAGTTTTATTTTTGTTAGATTTCCTTACAGTTGCATAACTTCCATTATTTATTCAGGAAGTTTTGATATGCAAGATCTTGTTTGTCCTTTCTTGAAGAGAGCCACAAACATTTACCTTCTGACTGTTCTGAGTCCTCCTTTATATCAATCGTTTCTTACTGGATATATAGACATAATCCTGATTAAGCACTATCAAGCTGCTAGAATAGCACAGACATAGACAAAATGAAGTATTACAAATGCATATAATATGTCAGTGCAAAGTTTTAAAATATTAACAACAGTACCAAAATATAATCAATCTATAATACTGAAAAAGGCAAAAAAGAACATTAGAATGCAAGAATTGTATAATACAATAATTAAAGAAATGCACACTTTAGACAAGTAGGGGCATATGTTTCATTCCCAATATGATATTTATATATTAGCAAACTTTTTTTAAGAAGCACTGCAATATACTTCTTGAGAAGCAATTATAATACAATGCACCTTGCCGCCTTCTAGTTAGGAAAGAATCATACACAGCTATTTCAAATGCATTTAGATCTATGTTTCCAGGCCTTGCAATTGAAACACACACACAAATAAATAAATTAATTAATTAAAATAAAATAAACTGTTGCAGAGAAATGGACTTTGGCTATTAGACTTTGATCCAAAACAGTGCTATTGCATTTGAAATTGTAGCTGACCACAGAAAAATAATGCTTTTTTCTAGTAAAAATTATACTGCATAGAAAATGATAATGAAAACAAGTCAAGTTGATAGCTAAGACTTTTCTTACTAGCCAGGAGAAATTTAAAGTAAAGTTGTTCCATGGTCTGCTTATGCTCCAGAGTTAACAGTTAACTAAACAATGAGTTGGTTACAAGATGTCATTCTGGAAACGTTTAACTGAGTCTATAGCGCAGTGACCTAAAATGCAATGAACTACACTACATCTAGGAAAATGTTCCAGTACAGAAAATGCTAAGGGTAGCTACCATGCAAAATACTGTGCATGTCTTTGCTACCATTGATAAAATAAAATAATTTCAAAGATCCTTCTAGGTAAAAAACTGTTCCCTGTACTTAATTCATAATAGCTTCAGCAACCATATAACCTCCTTTGTACATTGTTTAGAGTTTCAGAGAACAGTTTATAACGATTTGCAATGATTGACTGCTTGCCATTTTCAGACAAAAATCTACTTTCACACATTTAACTGCTATTAGCATCATTAAATCACTCCAATGTCCAGGGGACAATGCAACATGACAAAAAGCTCAATCTCAAAAATAATGTTGAAGCAATGCATACACACACACACTCTCTATTAGGTACCTTAGAATTCATTCTGCCCAGACACGACATTCATCCAAATAAATCCATTAGCAGTTATGGCGTTCGTTTGTAAGTAAAACCAGCAAATCCTGCATTGATACTTGCAAACCCGCCGGACACAACTTCTTCGGCAGTCCTCTTCCCAGTATTCAAACAGACATGCACATCCGAGCTTAATTCCGACAGGCTGACGGAGCTGATGTCATTGCGCATGGAATGAACGTCAGCTCCAAAAGCGTGAACTCTAAAAATTAGATTGAAAAAAATTGGAAATGAAGGGGTGGCACTCGAGAATCATGGCACCCCATTACTGAAACCCCAAAACTCGGTAAAAACTGAGTAATTCGAGATGGTTGGGAGGTCTGAGTGGAAGTGCTTTCACTATGAGAGCATGATCAAGCATGGCCACGTTTGCTAATACCAGATGATGTGGCTGACCTATGCCCACAAGGACACAGTCCCCCTCCCTGCAGATGTTCCATCATGGACACCACCTGTTCCAATGTATCATTCATCCAATCCTTTAAATCTGCAACATGGTGGAGGCAGTCATGCATGTCAGCCTATGCCACATCTATAACCCCAGGCATTTTTCTGGAGGACCTAAGGGAACGTGTCTGTGCCTCCATGATGGACCTAAACATACATTGAGTGGCATGGGAAGAGATACTTCTAGCTAGGAGGCTGAAACTCTGCAGGTGTGTAGGGAACTATCCACCCTACAAAGGGGTAGGGCAATCCTGGTTCAGCAGGCCTCCTCTGAGCATTTCTAACAACCCTCCTGCATGGCACCTTGACCACACTTTGGCTGCAACCAAAGTCAACAAGCACTGAAGCCCCAGTAACAATACTTCCCTGATCGATTGTCTCACTCTCCACCTGTCCAATATCTGTGTGCTCACTGGAATAGGTAGGCATAGGCCTACTGGCTGTGTCTGATAGAATTATAGGTGATGGCTGTATGTCAATGTCAGTGTCAGAGTCAGCATCTGCACCCCTGGACTATGCCTCTGTCTGCTCACCATCATCATTAGAGTCTGCTGATATTCTGACATCAGATGGTAGAAGTCCCACACTTCTATTGTCAGGAACACATTTGGTAATAAGCAACAAACACACAAAAAAATTAATATGTCCACTACTATAGTGCAGTATATGCTAATAAACTAACAGTGGTGCCATTATTACAGATAGTACAGTGATATATACAACAGTTCTGACATCAACATCACACACTAAATATTTATTTGAACTGCTCATCAGTACTGACATAAAAATGTTGGAATTACCATGTGCAAATGATAGTATACTCCATATGCTGGATGGTCCTGGAAGAAGTTAAGCGAAAGGTAAGGGCAACATCATCACAATTAACAGTAACTCAGGGGCTACAACTTTTTGCCCTTTATATGTCTTTCAGCAAGAACTTGGAAGACAAGTCCAACCTAGGCCCCATGTGTAATCAACCAGAATGTGTTAACTGTAGCAATCTACAATCCCTCCCAACCAATTACTTGTTTAAAAAAAAACACCAAAAGACCAAGACAAACTGTAGAAAAACAGATAATGAAGTAGGCAGCCGACAGTACCACAGATCCAGATAAAAGGAAAATTCTTCTTTATTCAATTAAGTGCTTTCATCAGACTCCACTGACTTCATCAGAATGTACATACCAAGTGCAAAACACTACTTAAATAACCCACCCCACCCTACAAATTAGTTATATTATTTCCCTCAGGAAATTAACAATGAATGACATGACAAGGTAAAACACATTTTAAAGGAACCACAACACAAAACCACTTATTTTTAGTTGGTAATCACTCATAAAAAATACAAAGACTTCAGTTTCAGTAGAGTCATGATACTGACCCTGTCATTAAGCCCAGGTTTTTTACTGGCATTAAGTTTATTTTGCCACATTAAAAAGTTCCAAAACTCTTCTAATGGTCCACCCCTTGAACCCAGGTCAGCATGATCAATGGCACAAAACTTAAACTTGTGCAAAGGGAACATCTCTATATGATTGTACAACACATTTTTGTTGTTTTTCTGTCTAATTTCATAGCCATGTTCATGAACCCGTTGCTTGAGGGCCCTCTTAGTTTTACCTGCGTAAAATCCATCACATGGTCACACAAAGCAACATACCCTACCCCTTTTGAAAAACACTAATACCTTTTCTTTGGGTAAATAAACCCATAGTTCTTAATAAAGATCTCCTCTCTGTCCACAATAGATGGGCAGTGAGCACACCTACCACATTTAAAGCAACCCCCATTTTTTAAAAAACCTTGAGTTCTTTTCCAAACAGCCCTTAAAGCAGGTGTCTTTTTTTTATAAACCACAACTGGTTTATCACAAACGACCCCAACACTCTCCTCATCCATAACAAAGAACTACCTGGGTTCAAAGGGTGGACCGAAATTCAGCTTTGATCCCCCACCTCCACAAGAGCAGGCAAGTGACACATTTTGCTAACAAACCATCAGTGAAATTCAAACAGTGCTATCAAATGAACTGTTCCTGAAGCATGTGCATGGATTTAGTACAGAACATTCCATTTTAAGCTATTGCCAATCATGTATACATGTGAAATGCCCTGAAAACATGCCCATGCCATCAGTACACTTCTAAATAATGCATACAGATAACAGTAGCATTTGGTAATTAATATATTATATAAATATGAAACAGGTTTTTTTAAATGGCATTTCACCATCTACAGTATATAGCTGAAAAATGCAAGCATACCTTCTCAAGTTCTGTAGTTTTCTGTGCAGATATATCCCAAAGAAATAACATCTTCTCTGTTCCTCACATAAACAAGAATCCTCACCTTCAAGTTCCCAAGCTACATCGTTGCCTTTTTATGGTGTAGATTCATGGCTATTAGCATGGTAAATATGCAAATGCGGTGTGAACTCATTAGGATGGCTGAGTCCCAAATGCTTGGCTCCATGTATCAAATGTAAACATAGTGCAGGCACTCCCTCAGTGTTTGTTGCTAATGGATTTCAACTGTGAATAATTACTGGTAGGGAGAAGAAAAGCACAACTGCAATGCAGACTGTCTTATCTCCAGTGGGTGTGTCAGGTTAGACTTACAAAGTCTATATACGCAATTTTATCAAGGTTGGAAATGTAAGTAAGCAACATACATTTCACAGGTTCTGTTCATTAACTTCCAACCTTCTCTTCATTTGTTGACAACTGTATATTATTACCATTTAATATCCTCACAAATTTTAAGGATAATGATATAGAATGCCTTACAGACTGCATGTCTCTGATTACTGTTCAGATAAGACAAGGATGAGCAAAAAAACATAGAGATAAGACAGAGCTGCATTTTTGCAGTCAATTGTCATACATGGTTGTGTGATCACTCAGTGCACTACATCCAAAATTTATACATGTACAAATGACTGTTATGTGGTTTCTTAGTGTTATGGCTGATGTTGCAGTTGGTTGTATGCAGAATGATTTCAGTTCCCTGCTGCAAAGCTGTTTGTGTGGCAAATATGGTTAAGACAACCTTACTGTGTTCTGAAGGTTCATTGAAGTAAGAGTTCAAATCCAGACTTATGTAGAAATATTTTGTGTGTATTAACATGTAGTGTTTACATCACAGATTGCTTTTCTTCATTTCAACTACTTTTCCCTTTAATTTGTTCATTTTTATGGCCAGTGTTTGCCTGTTGCATGGCTTACTGCAAACAAGGGAAAAAGAGAAAATTAATGTCAGGTTTGGCTGTGGTTATCTCATTTGCATGATGCTTAGCAGTGCACAAACCTGGACTAGCAGCCCACACAGGAAGCAGACAAATCCCCTGTAGACAGGGCACCTGTTAAAACGCAAAGCTCAGAAAAAAATACATTGTTGCAATATTTGCTTTCCATCATGGTTATCAAGGTTCCCCAACAGCTGCAGTCATTGAATACCTGCAGTCAGGACTTAAACAGCTAATAATTGAAAATTGATGCATTCAGTTAATTCTGTTGAGCATGCTAAGTGGTGTTGCATGGCGGTTAACACAGATAACTTAAGAATTAGTAGAAATGTATGTAAATGTCATGTCAATACTCCTGTGGCAGCAAGTCTAAATGTAGGGCTAGAGTACAGATGGTTCTGAGATCTAGTACAAGGTGTACAACCTAATTTTACTGCTGTGACAGTGCAGTTTATAGCAGTGACCTGTAATATAGACAAATGTTATTTCAACCTTCTTGTGTCAACAGGTTTAAATGTAGGATTGCCTGTCATGTGTTCTAATATAAAACATCCCAGACATTTTTACTGTTGTTCCATTTCTCATTATATTCACTCTCACTTATAACACTTTAGAGAGTGGAGCTGAATGAATTATATGTGTGAAGGATAAGACACCCTTAGTATGTTTTCAGATGTATGACTGAGAGTATATTGTCTACCATATTTCTGTAAGTATAATTCTGTTATCTGGTCTTGGATGGCCTTCACAATTAAATAAGACACATACATAACTTGATTTATATACAAGAACCTTGCCAGATCACACACATACATGTGTAACACCTCAAACTGTCAGCTGTATTTATGAATGATTCCTAACTATGTCTGAGCAGCACGTCTTCTGTGGCAAACATGGAAAAATCAATGCTGTGGAAGAAAATATTTTGTCCCTTATGCCCAGGTTTGATTCCCACACTTTAATAATTAAAAAATCAGTGTTATCACTGTATAAAGTTAAAAACAAATGTATCAGGTCATGACATTTATGCCCCCAAAACCAGTGCATGTCTGCAAACTTAACTTACCTAACAGTTACCTTCCAATTTTTAATATATATATTTCCAAGCTACATCACCAGACACCCCTCCAACTAAGGTCAAGTGTCAGATTAACCTTTGTATATCAAATATTTTTATCATCCCTGCTTGGCACTGCAGCACTCCACTTAACATCACGCAAACATGGGAGACATCATTGCTCAGGTTTGTACACTACTAGTAAATGTGACAACTGGAACTGGTAGGAAACTATCATTTTCCATTGCTATAGGTCAGGTGTTAGACATGTCTGGAGTTAATGGGGAAGCTGACTAGTTTATGGCACAGAGGTGAGGTGTTCAGAAGTCCAGTATATTTATTGGACTTTTGGTAAAGTGCCACAGTCAAAAGTTTCTGCAGGGGGACTGTTCATTGTCCCAGTACAAGTCTGAGGTGTGGAGTAATTTGGCTCAGGCTGTACCCAGTGCTACTGACATCATGTACACTGAAGAACAATATAAGCATCATTTTAATAACCTATACAATCACAAAAGGTATACCCTTAACCGTTGGTTGACTGAATTTGAGACTACAGACATCCCATAGCTGTGTAAGCATGACGATAAGAGAGCATTTTAATACTTAAAAAGCTAAATATAGGCAAGACTAGTATGCATAATGCTCTTCTGTTTTTTCTCTTCTTCCCCAGCTAATGCTGACATAGAGTTCAATCACTGTGCTCATGAGAGACTGAAGGAAGCAAGTGGTATGTATGCAGCACAAGAGAAATATTATTGTAGCTTTAAAAGTTAACAACAAAATTTTTATTCAGTTGTAGCAAATTGAGCATGCATATCCTAACTATAAAAACAAGTATGGATGCATTAGTCTGTAGCATAAACCAACCTTAGGAGTCAAATATAAGACTGTAGTCAGAGTTTCTGGGTTCAAATACCACAAGTCAGAACTATGCAGTACTGCATTTCTTTAATAATATTTATTAAATTAAATGCTGTACAAGTGGCATAAATGCCCTGATGTTAACTGTAATATGCATAACTTGAACATGCATATTTGCAATATTTGGATTACTTTCAGCAATCTGTAGGTATAGTGTATATAAAATAGTTGTATAATTGTGTTAATGCATTCTATGTCACATTTGATTCTACTAATTGTATTTCTTTTTTCTCTCACATATCAACCCTTATCTCTCTTTTTTTTATTTTCTATTATCTATTGTCAAAATGCCTCCGTGTCATCCATATGTACCAAATCACTAAATGTTACACAGCACAGTGAGGTAGGCCAGCCCCAGTGGATCAGCCTGTCTCCACTCCACTGGCTCCAGCACTGATGTCCAGCATGTTGGGGATCCAACCTAGCAGCACTACCTGTGACCTTGGATAGTACTGCCCTGGCAGCTGGTGGTACCCCTCTAGGAGGAGTGTTGGAGGTGGAGATTTCATCACCCACTGGGAGATACCAGGGTTGGTGTATAGGATCATACACAGCACCATTAGTGTATGCCTAAGCCAGAAGTACAGGCTGCTCTGCCTCATGGTTTGTAGAAGAGGATGTCAAGCACTCCACCTGCCAGCAGAGTAAGGGGACAGGGGATGACATTCCAGTGGGTGAGGACTCAATTTTCATTGTCTCCATGTTTGACAGGCATGACCATGTGTTGCCCCTCCCTCACCCCAATCATGGTGTCCCCAACATTCTGTGTCTTTCACCATCCCTGTGTCTTGACTTGTTTATTTGCATTTGTTTCCTCATCTGTCTAACCTATCTCACCCAGAACTACCTATGTTCTTTACCCAGCATTCCACGTTTACTGAATTAAAAAAAAAATGGGCACCTGTTCCACAAAAGAATATTGTCCCATACATAGCTCTCCATTTCACACATGTGTCACCTTGACAGTCTTGATTTGGTCCAATTGGCTGTATAACATGATTAAGTTGTTGCCACCCCTCTCTGTCGTGGTGACAGTCAAAATTCAGCTAGTATGTTGCACATATCAGTTTTTACTGTTGAAATAAATAGCTATGGTTCTTTCCTACCTCCCTCCTGCACTTTCCTATATTGCTTTTTCTTTGTTCTTTCCCCTGCTTGGTCTCCATTTCACCACTTTCCTCTCTACCTCATTCTAACATCTATGATCTGTTCAAAAAATAGAATCACACACAACACACATAAATACCAGAATAAGCAGTGGATCTCTTCACTTTTTGGGTTTTATATTTGCATGGAGTCTGGCATCATGCACCAATGCCAAGCAACAGTGAGCAGCTTTACAATGCTGCATTTACCTCCATGTAATGCCACACACATAGCAATGCATGCACTATAAAGAATTCCTGTCATTGCATTGTCACTGTTTGTTTAAAAGTATTAGATGCATCTAGATTCATATCCAGTATCATCTGGGCTCAAAAATAAATGTGTTATTGCATTTACACCTGCTGCCACAAATTCAGCTAAGCAGCAGGTATGGTTCATAGACTCAAAACTAAATCTCAGACTTTTAGCAATGTATCTCTTGTTTTTGCACTGCTTAAATATGTGCAAACAGGGAAAACAATGGAAATGTATATCATGCATGCGCAACCACTTTGTCATCCATTGTGCAAACCTGCTACTCATCTCTGTGCTATGTAAAGCCAATATTAGCATGTAATACTGCTGCTTATTGATCATTTACTCTTTATGCCATGAAACTACATGTGGAAACATAACAAACTGAAGGCCCTATCTAACAATATATCACTTATTTACAATGCAATCTTGTGTTGCCTCCCCCCATACACTGCAACCATTGTGTCTCAGTACTTTTTCACACATATATTAACTACACTACGTACATTAATATTAAATATTGTGTGATATGCAATGCATATCAATATGGTAACATACAGAACTAGAACTATCTCACAGTTGAACTTGCCCACACATCCATCAACTGACCTTGGGAACTATTGACCCATAAGCATAATCAGTCTTATCTGTAACACCATGGAAATAATCATCATGGACCTTATCTACAGGGACATAGGTGAACTTCAACACTCTTGACCCAACCCATTTCAGTTTTGTCAAGGGCAGATATTGCTTATTAAACCTAGTGGACTTCTTTGATAATGTCCCCAAAACCATGGATGAGGGAAAACAGAACATACTGCCTATGTTTATTTAGCCAAGTTCTTTGACACAATCCCTTATTCAGGTATCATAGAGAAAATCACCCATCTGTGGAATAAGCCATACATTACAAGATGGTTAGCCAACTGGTTCACCAATAGAATGGACACTGTCAAAGTTGGGAGTCCACCTCCACCAGTAGATCAGTTACCAGCGGAGTACAACAAGTATCTGTACTGGGCCCTCTACTGTTTGGAAACTATTTCTTTGAAGTCCAGGCAAAGGTAGCTTACTGAGTTTGCAGAAGACTGTCAACATGGGCACAATCATTAAGAGTCCCTCAACAATGTTAACATATTACAGAAAGAGCTGCCACAGACAAATGATTGGTGCCAAACTCACTGACTGAAGCTTAATGCAAAGAAATCCTTCATTGTCCCCTTTGGTAAAGAAGTACCCCTGCTAATTATAATATACATAGCACTGCTCTAAGCTCAGACTCAGGGGTGCGAGACTTGGGAACACAGGTTTTATTATTTTATTTATTTATTTGACATTTGTTTATTGGGGTGGTCTGACTCAGTCTACAGAACCTGTTTTCAGCGGAGACCCAGGGAGAAAAGCTCCACATACAGTACAATACAAATGCAGTATAATCCAATACAATAAAGTTTAAGTTAGAAATACTATACAAAAAATAAGTTGAAAGAGCAAACTGCTACAAGATGTTGTAATATATTACTACATATCTAGACAATTCTATACAGTTAACAGCCAATAATAGTCACTTTCATCATACATGATGTGGGCAATGTCCAAAAAAACAAAAAAAAAATGTACATAAGTAGTGCAATGTTTGACATTGACTGTTATAGTACTTGCAAAATAGAATGTTAGTTTCAGTTAGGAAAATAGCAGCTAGAAAGTTAGTGATGCAGATATATAGTGAGAGAGAGTTAAGAAGAATAGAAGCATTAAAGCCTGAGCAGTAGTTTAAGGATATGGTATAGAAGCAGAGAAGGAGTTAGAAGAGCTTTAGGATCTTGCAGTCTGTGAGGGATTGAAATGTGACAGAAGGTTGATAGCAATCTAAACTTCGATCACTATGTGTCCATAGCAGTAAGTCATGCATTCTACAATGCGCACCTCATAAATAAGGGCACCTCATCCAAGACCAGGGAGATCATAGCTCCACTGTACTTGACCCTTATCAGACCACTAATTGAGTGCAATGCTTTCTTCTGTATGTACCTCACCACACACCTGAAGCAACTGGAGAAAGCACAGAGGTTTCTGAACTGGAGAATCCAGGGCCTCCAAAACATGACATATATGAAAAGACAGAGTCCTGTTACTGTACACAGTATCATACAGGATGCTGAGAGGCAACCTGTGCCTGGCCTATGGATCAGTCTCAGACCATGCCCTACTGGAAATGTTTCACATCCGCAAATTAAATGGGGCAAGAATAACTTGGTACAGGAATCTCAACCAAGCATGTGACATAAATAGAACATGCTAAAGACACAGATATATATCCCAGCAATTGCCACTCCCCTGGAATAAGCTCACAATGTATGTGAAGCAGTTCTCCTTTATGACTCTATTGAAGTGCAACCTCAACAACTGGATGATTGATCATAAATTCACCCCAGGGGTGGCACTTATGTCCCTCATGGACAGGGGCAGTTGGTGCTGATCACAAAATCATTCTGCCAACAACAAACATTTAACTTTGCTCAATAAGGGTACTTGGGTTTTTACATGGCTAGGCTTGTAAAGCCCCTAGGGCCATTATCCTAGTAAACTCCTATGAACATATGAAGCATTCAACCTATTCAGGCCTCCCAACATCTTCCCTTCTATATCCACTGCTGATGTCATCTACTATAAGTTGTTCTGCAGCCTTTTAAAAGTCAGATTTGTGCTGTGATGCTTGTGTAAAGTACTGAGCTCCATAGACTATGTACTTAGGTAGGGGGTCTGTTCTTACTGCAGTCAGGTGTGTGTGTGTGTGTGTGTGTGTGTGTGTGTGTGTGTGTGTGTGTGTGTGTGTGTGTGTGTGGTTGTTTAGCCAGAAGGGTGTAACTAAGTGTTCCCACAGTTAGTACTCCAATCCCATGAATTGCCAGTATTTGGCACTTACACATGCCTACAAATTAATTTCATACAGGCCTCCCAACATATTCTATCCTACATACACTGCCAATGTCATCCAATATAAGTTATTCTGCAGCCTTGTAAAAGTCAGACTTGTGCCATGGCTCTTGCATAAAGTACTGAGCTCTGAAGTCTGTGGAATTAGGTAGAGCTTCTGTTCTCACTGCAATCAATGTGTGTGTGTATGTGTGTACTTGTTTGACATTACAGAGAGCCTTTAACAACAGCATGTGGGCCACTACTATTACTTTATTCTCCTCACCAGACACTGTTAATTTTATTAGCTACAAAGTGTTGTCTGAGACACTCCAAGTCAGACTTGAGCTGTGGCATTTGCCTTAAATACAGAGTTTTGTAGTCTATGTACATAAGTAGGGGTTCTAGTCTCACTGCTGTCAACTGGGGTGTGTCCATGTGCTCTTGCTTGACACTAGAGAGAGCCTTTTACAGCACCATGCTGGACACTGCTATTACCATATTCTCCTCAGCGGGCACTTTTGATGTCATCAGCTATATCTTATTTGTGGAGGTGCACTATTCCCACCTAGGCTGGATCAGAGACTGGCCTGGAGGTCAGGCAGAAGTCACATTATCCTATACAATGCAGATTACAGTGGCAATGCTTTCAGTCTATTACATGGTTTGTAGGGCCTGTGTTTGCTTGGTGAGAAACCCATGTGGTCTCCCCACCTGCTACATGTGTCCAGTGAGGTACATGAAAAATAGAGTAGCATGCTCTATTAGTGTTCTGATGAAGTTCAAGTACAGTGCTGTAATATAATCCTCAGATCTGAATATGATGGTGTGGCTTATGGTGTGCACAACATAGGTTTTCAATACAAGTGTGAACACTTGGTGGTCAAAGTTCAGATTGCTATCTATGTGTATTCCCAGTCCTTGCATCAATGGGTTTCAGCATAGCTGGGCTGTTGTCAATGCTGCAATTAGCAGGGAATTCCACTTTAAAGAAGGAAAAAATAGAGACAGATTTTTGCATTTATATGTAGATCATGTGACTTTGACACCATTTATTTGTCTTTGTTAGCTCCTCCTGTATTATATTGTCATCATAGGTGGACTCAATGATTGCACCCAGTATGCAAGAATCAGCAAATGTGGTAAGCCAAATGGTGTATACTTTAGTCTGAACTGTCAAGAAATAAATTCCAAACAGTAAAGTGCCAAGCACAGATCCCTGGGGTACTTCAGTTGTGACAACTCTACTGGTTCAGGTTGATTCACCAACTTTCACAGTATGTATTCTATCAGTGAGCCAATTGGTTACCCATCTAGTGATGTAAGGGTGGGCAAGTTTCTCAATGATACCTGTATGGAGGATTGTGTCCAAACCCTAGGCCATTTCAGGATAGCCAGTATGCACTGTCTTATCTTCATCCAGGCCTATCACACAGAATCAATGGGCTGTGACAACATCACAGATCACCTATCATGTGACTCAGCACATACACATTTCTGATACTATTGACTACACACTTCAACACACCCTTTACACAGACTATGTTCCTGTAGAAGGGTGTACTTTGACATGCATCCATGTGAGTTGGGGGGGGTATAGCACCTGATGCATGCATGTATGGATATGTCCTGACTCTCCTCATCTGTGAGGTAGACTGACATATCATCATAGACCTTTTACTAAATGGACACTAGTAAGATCCTGGCTGTGTGCAACAGACCTGTGTGAGCTGTTAATGCTCATCATGTCTGTTACATCTGTTAGATGTCCTCAAAGAAGCCATCAAAGGCATGCATGATGACAACACTATCATCCTGTGGAACTTGACCAGGCCAAGGCATTTGACACAAATCCACACTGAGGTATTCACTCAATACTGTCAGATGTGGCCATAAACACCTATATCACTAACTGAGGAGAGCACTGTATCACATATGTAGCATCAAAATATGCTGAAATGTGTGAAGTGAACTATATCTCAGGTCCAGTGATCAGGTCCATATATCAAGGCTGTCTGCTAGGCCCTTTCCTGTCCATTATTTAAGTCAGAGACATGACAACTGACATATACATCCTGTGTCTCAACTGCTGTCTGAAGGACTATAAATTCTGGGAAATCATTAACTACAACTGTGATACTAGTATAATACAGACAGTATCAATATACACCAAATATTGCTGCCATAGCAATGACAACACCGGCAATGACATGAAAAGAGGGGATTTGTTACTTTAGGAAAACAAACACACAACTGAAGTATAATGTAGACATCACACCCTATAATTAGACCAATAAGTATGTGACCTGTGTCCTTGGGTAGATGGTATGTGGAACATCCACCATCATGTAGTCACAGTGCTAACTTCTCCCTTGTATGTAACACAGCTACTGAATATGTGAAGGAGATCCACAAGGCAGTGCATAATACCTCCATAGTTTACAGCCTTCATCACACCAATAACTGATCACAATGCACAATTCTTCATGTACCTCAGTACACACCTTCCAGTGATATGTAACTGAAGTGTACCACTTTTGCCACAGTAAGCTGTCACACATCTTATTGGCCATACCTAGGTATTCTTTTGTGGCATAAACATTACTGTCTGATGGTGCAGAAACCACATCACGTTGTTACACCAGATGCATGTGTGATACCTGTTCTGGTGATGACATAGTACATGCATAGTTGTTTGACAGCATTAATGGCATGGGTAACATTTGTGACAGTGTAGATTGTGCCATATGTATATGGCATGCACACCAGTCAACTAGCCTGTACTGATCATAATGTCACATACAGTTATGTCCCCTAACAGCAGATATTACAGTGGCAGGACAGTGTGTGTGATTACACTCATAGAGTGCAGACATGTCATAATCTTTGTACAAGTGTGTTTGCGCAGAACCATTTCTGATCACTCTAAATCACATATGTTATGTCAGAGACATGGGATCACTAGTGGTATTATTCTGATATTGTCCATGATTTTGCATACTTCTTTTAATGTTGTCCATGAGCCTTTACTTGTGTCTCACTTGCTGGAAACCTCTGCTGAGATTACTTCGATATTCAGGCAAGTCAGTTTGCACAGCTTCACAAAATGCACTGTAATCCAATTGTATATAATATCCCTGATAAGTGTCCTCTGTATTGTCATGTAAGGATGTTTATATCAGACAGACATCTTCCCTATTGTTAGATTACCTTGTGTGACAGTCACGTAATATGCATTTTCACTGTGTAGTCCCCACCGTACCATATTGATACATGATTGGTGTTGCTGCTACAACTGTCTTACATTGTCATGCCCTCACCTGCTGTACATTAGGTTATTTCACCTGTCCTCTTTCCCTGTGTTCATTCCTACAATGAATCTATGTGTTTCTATTCAATGCACACACTTCCCCTAAGTGTTTATTTTACATGGCAGTCCATGTGCCCTTACAGATTATTTACACAACATCAGTACAGAATGCCAGGAATGAGATTTTGCAATACTCTGCACTATACACACTGTCCTGCACTGTGTTTGGACTATATATATATATATATATGTATATATATATATATATATATATATATATACACATATATGTATATATATATATATATATATATATATATATATATATATATATATATATATACATATATATATATATATATATATATATATATATATATATATATATATATATATATATATATATATATCATATGTCTCAACAGTCCAGATTTTTGCAGTATGTCCATAAGTTTGCCAATATCTTTTGGTCTGCTCCTTATAAAATTTGTGGTTTTATCGCATATCACATGGATGATTTTAGGACTGATGTCACTAAATAATTACATGCATTTGAGTTTCAGACTTCAGATCCTTCAGAAAATGTATCTTAACACAAACTTGTTAGCACATTTCTAAGTTTAACTGTGCAAATATGTAGAATCTGTCCCTATTTCTGGGTGATTTCCCTTATTATATTGGGCTTTGTCCAGATCTC
This sequence comes from Protopterus annectens, assembly GCF_019279795.1. Lineage (NCBI taxonomy): Eukaryota > Metazoa > Chordata > Ceratodontiformes > Protopteridae > Protopterus > Protopterus annectens. Next base: position 1,892,619,193 of record NC_056737.1, read on the forward strand.
TTGCACTAAGAGAGTGAGAGCTGAGGAAAAGTATATGTTAAGCCGTGATGATCATTGTGGCCTTCCACACAGACATGCTAACCAACTGTGCTCTGATGTAAACAGGATTGCTATCTGTGTTGCTTTACGTTGTTTCCTGGCCAGCAACATTGTTTCCAGCAACAAAACTGCACTTATTTATATTTAAAAGCAGTGCACGTCATGAATATGTAATTATTGCTGATGGTTATTTTGCATCAACGTGAACACGTGCAAACTTCATGTAGGTTTTGCCAAAGCCTACATGGACTTTTACTGAATCCCAGGGTAGGAGTACTTTAACCTCCACAAACCCATGGTCACTGCACATCAAAGATGGTAATACTTGACATACACTATCAGCTTTCTCCTTAAGAATATAAACAATATCCAGCATGTTTTGTTCCTTGCTAATTTTTTTACATCCTGTAACAATTGCTATTCCTGTATATAAATTATAAATAATTTCCTTACTAATATTGTAGAATTAATATTATTTCAGGCTCTCTCTGGCAAATCCAGGTCTTCATCTATTATTATTTTCCTTCCTGTGTTTCAGGCAAGAAAAGTATGAATTCCTCTAGGTCATCAGCAATTCACTTTTGTGCTCTGTACACTAATTGTAATCTCTTCTGAGATTGTCTTGATCCAGTTACTCAATCTACAGTATTGGTGCTGTCATCAAAGATATAAGAATCACTGATCTCATAAATGTCTTTAGTCCACGACATAACTCCACTACCTAATTTTTTTTCGGAATGGCTGTTACCATACAAGCCTTTATACACTGACAGAACTGGTTTCCACTAATTATTCTTTAACCATGTTTCACAAACAATAACAGCATCACTGTCATGTTATCTCAGCATTTTTTTCACTTTTTTTACAAGTGTTCCTTACTGCATTTATTTTGTTTGTTTATTTATTTACATTAATTTACAATGTTAGTACACTCATCAATACTGACAAATTTCATGGATGAAATATAAAATAGTTGACAAACAAAAAAAGGCAGAAATGTAACCAATAGTAGAGTAGTATAGGTTAGTTACATAGAAAATCTGTATATTTAAATTATAGTCAACAAGCAGAGAGTAATGACCAATATTTACATACATTTCTAAAGTGAGTCAACCTTCAGTTGTTCTGTGAGAGAAGAGAAGTAGGAAGTTTGGGACAGAGTGTTGGGCGATATATCTTGTCTTGAAACAGAAATAGTTGGCCTGGATGATGAGGTAATTTTTGGGCTGCAATCTGAATTTAGAGAAAACTTTGATTTCCTTTATACTGATGGGCATAACTTGCCAAAGAATTGGTACTTGAGAGGACAATGCATGTGCAGTGTTGCAAAGTTTGGTTTTAAGGGTAATACAATCTAGTGTAGCTTGTGAGTAGTGCCTCTGGTTATATTAGGATTTTTTCTCATTAAATTTATCTGCAAAGGGAATAAATATCTAAAGATGGAATAGTTTGTAGAGTTGGGGTCCTAAAAGTAGGTTAGATCTTTGCTTTATGAGCAGCCATTTGGCCTTTTCAAGAGGGATACAGTGATGCTCACAAAGGGGAGAGTTTGTGGTGAATTGGCAGATGCTGTTAGAGATTGCCTGGAGTGTCGCAGTGTTTTTCTTGAAGTGGGTTGTGAAAATAGGTAGCTCATATTCTAGCTGAGACAGGATAGCTCTTTTGGTGTTGGAATCTCTGACTGGTATAGATAAACAACACACAGATAAACAACACACAAATAAACAAAGATAAACAAATAACACAGATAAATCAACTTTTGCTATATGTGTACTCTTAAATTCTGACCTTGCAAAAAATTCTGTTTCGTGTTTCTCAAATATTGTAATGTATCTTTTGGGGAAAAAAAATGTTATTCCTTGTCTTCACTTTACCTTTTTTAAATACATACATGCCTAACATTAGGCTCAAATGTTCTATACATTTTCACTTTTTTAAATGGGATGTTTTTCATATAGGTGTTTATCCCCAAATATTTTCATTCATATTGATCCGAAACTCATTTCTGCGTATAATTTTTGAAAAGTAAGTCCTAACACCTATATACAAGCTACATTATGTAAGAGGGCTTAAAGATCCCTACTAACAGCCAATGTGTCTTAAAAGATGAAATAATTTGATCCAACATGAATAAAAATAGCTCCATACTTCTTTACATTTAAGTAAGGCATTACTCATATCCTATATTTCTGCTCCTGGCAGACATAACAACTATTCAGTGTCCATTATCCTCTTTGCAAATGTTTGTCTAATTTCCTTTAATAACTGAATCTCCATTGACAAATACATACTTTATGACCTGATCTGATTAATCTAACAACTCTAATTCAGTAATGGCTACACTTTCAATTGTTACAAGTCTTATTAGTGTCACTGTTTTCACCACAAACATCATTTTCAACTGTGCTGTTCTCATCTAAATGTCTGTGTGCTTCCACAGCCTGGGAACATGGTGTCGGCCTAATTCTCTCTTCTCTTCTCATTACAGTAACGTTCTTTAATTCTTCCAAGTTCATTTTACATTTCTTCCTTTTAGCCTTATCCTTGCTTCTCTTTTCTGCCTTCTGTTGAAGAGAAGGTAAAAAGACTGTCTTTTTTGTGACTGAACAATGCTATCATTCCTTATAATCTGGACTCAATGTCAAAGTGTTGTCATTTTGTTTAGTGCATTTTTTATTAACATTATATCTATATTACTCAGTTCCTCTTTCTTCCCAATTATTTGTTGTGACTGTCTTCCTTTCTTTCTTTCTGTTATTTTCTCTTATGTGGTTTGAATCCTAAGGTTGTTCTATAATTGTATCTTGAATTGCAAAGGTAGCATCTGTAGTCACAAGTGTAATAGGGGTTATGTGAGGCATACTAGTAGAGGGCAATTCTTTTCCTAAATGTGTTCTATTTACACTATGTGTGGCATTATTTATCTCATTCAAACAATCAATAATATATTGAATAACAGTTTTCCAAGCTGTGTAAACTACACAAGAGCAACCATTCTCAACAAGTCTGCTTTACTATCAAAACAATTGTAAGCAAATCACCCTTCTTTTGATGTGTGGAACAATAGTCTCCAGTGTTATCATATGCTACCTTTATACATATACATAATTGAATGCATTGTGCAAGACATATATGCTTCAGCAAATCTTCAATGGCATATTTATTTAATTAATCCTTTCACAATGACAGACTTAAAGTAGACTTAAAATATATATCTAAATCAATAATCATGGAATTCACAGAAATTTGAGTGACTAATAAATTAATACAAACTGTATGAAGAAATCTTGCAAACAATATACAAACTGATACCAGGCAAAGTATATTGAGCTAACCTCTTACAAAGGAAAGTACTTCATAAAGTTATTATTCTGACCCATTGTAACAGTTGTTAGTCACACTAACATGCTATACATGTGTTCACCTCCACATAGGTTCATAGGTTCGTAGGTAGGTACTAGGCTATCTGCCCAAAGGCATTTATAAATCTAGCCAGAATGTGTTGGCTTTCGCCACTATGTTAGATTAGTTCCCTGTGCCTCTGTCCAGCAGAGCCACTGAAGTGATCCCCGGGGTAAACTTTCTGTTTCGCATCCACTCGTCAAGGTTTCTCTTGAAGAGTGTTAGTGAGGAGCTCTGCCTAATGTAGACTGGAATCTTGTTCCAGAGCATGGGCAGTCTCTGGGACAGGACTCTATCCCTCCAGCATGTCCTATTTATTGTTGTGGTGAGGTTCAGATCCTTAGAGCATGTGGCTCGAGGGGATATGGTTTTCTTTAGGTGGAGCATGTCCATCAATTCTGGGTTGGACATGGCCTTGTATGTCAGGCAGAGATCACCTCTGAGTAGGCAGTATGCAACCAAGAACAGTTGGAGTTTCTTCAGTAGAGTTGTATAGGGCATCTGTTTGAGGCCAGTGATCCTCTTGGTGAGGTACTTCTGTGGTCTTTCCAGCTGTTGCAGATGTCTTGTAAGGTACATGGGGCATTGTACTCTATGATGGGTCTGATGAGTGATGCGTAGAGGGGCACAATGACCTATTTTGATCTGGATGCAAACCCTTTTGTGATTTAGTTGTAGGTGGGTGACATAGAAGGATTTTCTAACCACTTTGGAAATGTGATTATCAGAGGAAAGATTACTGTCTACTTAGGTCCCCTGATCCCTTATTACATCTTCCGTATTTAGGGGGCTACCACCTATATGGTAGTCTGTGGGTACTTTGTTTTTTCCCAAGGGGATGACTATGCACTTTTTGGCATTTAGCTTGAGGCCATGGTTTTGACACTAGGCATCTGTCTCAGTGAGACCCTTTTGGAGGATGTCTGTGTCAGCCAGAGAGTCAATTATAGCCCCTAGTTTGCAGACATCTGTGAACCTGGTCAGCCATAGTCCTCCTGTGCTTGCCTGTACCTCTGAGAAGTATATGCCGAACAGGACGGGTCCTAGGACTGAGCCCTATGGGATGCCACTTGTAACTGGTTTAGAATCAGATCTAGCTCCCACAACTCTTACCATGTGGGTTCTGTTCATGAGCCAGTTGGCAACCCATCTCATGATCTAGGGGTTTATGTTCAGGCTGGTGAGCTTGTCTATAATACCAGAATGGCGAATGGTGTTGAAGGCCTTTGAGAGGTCTAGGTAGGCTGTGTGGACCACCTTTCCCTCATCTATAGCCTTGGTAACTGTCTCAAATAAATCCACCAGGTTTAGGAGGCATGATCTACCCTTAACAAAGCCAAACTGGGTAGGGTCCAGTGTTTGGAGGTTCCCAATGTCTCTGTTAATGAGATCCATGATGATGCACTCCATAGCCTTGCAGACCAAGCTAGTCAGGCTTATAGGGTGATAGTTCCTGGGGTCTGTTGTGGCTCCACCTTTGTGGAGCAGAAAAACCACTGCTGTGCACCACTCTATGGGCACGTATCCTGTGGATAGGCTGAGTTTGAACAGTGTGTTTAACTGAGGGGTTAGCTCATCTTTGAGCTCGTGTAGGACACAGCCTGGGACACTGTCCAGACCCATTGGTGCTGTGTTTATTGGAGAGGGCTGTTTTAACCTGAGTGTCTGTGATTTCAAAGGCTCTATATTCTTCTGGTATAGCTATGGGCTCTTTTGGGGTGAGAGGGGGGTGAAGTTTGCACTGAACCTGTCTGCCAGGATGTAAATGATATTGGTTGGTTCAGTGCATTTTGTGCCATTCTGCACTAATTCCAAGCAGATCTGAGAATTGCCACTTAGATTCTTAACATAGCTAAAGAATGCCTTGTGGTTATCTTTGGAGTCCTTGGCAATTTTTCTTTTGAAGCTAGCCTTGGATGATTTTATGAGGGATCATAGTTTCTTGCTGATACTGATCAGGGATGTCTTCCCTTCTTGGGATTTTACTCTTTTCTGTACTAGTTTCCTCCTTCTATTGTATAGCTTGTTTAGGGCAGGGGTCCACCAGACTTGTTTCCTTTTCTTGGAGGAGTGAGTCTTGGTTTTGCTTGGGATAGCATGATCCATGCGTTCTTGTAGGTTCCCATAGAGTGCATTAGTAAAGGATTTTGAAGCTTGGGCAGTGTTATCCTTTAGCATGGGAGATATGAAACTTTCCACCTCGGTCTTAAGTAATGTGAAGTTTGCTTCTGAAAAGTTGTTCACAGTGGTTTCTTTGACCGCAGGTGGAGGTGGAATGCGGATATCCAGAGTGATTAGTTTATGGTCAGATCTAACCAGCGAGGAGTTGACCTCCGGTGTGGAACACAGGTCACCCATGTTGGTGAGGACCAGGTTCAATATGTTGTTACCTCTGATGGGAGTGTTGATCAGCTGATCCAGGGTGTTTGAGTTTATAAAGTCTACGAAATGTTGGGAAAGGGAGTTAGTACTCGAGTAGTTCTCCCAGTTAATGTTTGGGTAATTGAAATCACCCAATATCAGGGTGTTTGGTAGGACCTTTATGTTTCCCAGTATTTCCAGAAAGGTGGAATGGGGATCCTGGGACATGGTGGGTGATCTGTAGCAAGCTACAATTTGAATTGCAGTTCTGCCCATTGTTAGTTGCATGTGGATGATCTCTGAAGCATCATGCTGTGCCATTAACCTGGAGGAGAGGGTATCCTTGATGAATATGGATACGCCTCTGCCTTTTGTATTTCGGTCCGGGTTTTGTGGCCAAAATGTATGGTATGAGATGTAGCCTGGCAGTGCTAGGGTGCTCTCTGGAGCCTTAAATCAGGTTTCTGTTACTGCACATATATCAATTTGCTCCATACCAAGAAGTGCCTCAAGTGCATGCAATTTGAGGTTTAGACTTCTGGCATTGAGTAGCATTATCCTCAGTTTTTTGTTACTTGTGCTATTTATGGCGGTGGGTTTGTATTTTGAGCCTTGCATAAAAAAGGCACTATCGGGGTGGCAAGAGCCTTGGCCAGAATTTGAAAGCCTAAGGGTGACAGGTGCAAGCCGTCTCTAGCGAAGCAGCATGGCTTGTTGAGCATGTCATCACAGGCTGACAGACACTGGATCCCCTTTGAATGACACCAGAAGCTTAGCCAATTGTTGAAATTTATAATTTGTTTCTTTATACCATGGTATCATTCTTGATGAGGGCAGGATTCTACTCAGGGTCAGGGTCATACCGGCCTGGGCTATGTGATCAAAGAGCTCTTCCATGTCTCTTTTCATGTAGTCCAGGGAGGTTTGGCTCAGGTCATTCACACCAACATGGACAATGACAGAGTCATATTTGAAATTGTTCTGGAGTAACCTGAGTGCTTGTGTTATCTGGCGGATCCTGGCACCCAACAGGCAACTAACAGTAACTTTCTCCTTGTTCAGCCTAGTGAGTGGGACGTCAGTGTGTCTGACAACAGAGTCACCTATTACTAGTGTGTTGGGTACGTTATTTTGCCTTAAGGGCTATGATTGCGTGGCACACTGGTTTTGTGAAGTATGTGTTTCATGGTTTGTGTTGGGGGGGGGTGGAGGTTGCTTGGATGTCTGCTTTAGAGGTCTCTGCTGCTTTTGCAAATTTTTATTTAGAGTCTCCGAGTATGTTTTTGTGTATTTATGTGTGTTTTTTGCCAGTTCTGGTTTCATAGGCCTATGTAAGACAGGTGGTGTGATGCAAGTAATTCCCTTCTCCTCTTGACTGTCTGGTCCAGTCTTGGGTTGAGAGAGCTGAGCCTCCAGTTTGGCTGTATAATTGCCTCTCTCGCATGTATTAGTGTTTGGTGGTAGGAGGAGAGGGTTGTCTGTGTACATGAGGCAGTAGTAACATTGCCTCAAAATGTCCAGATTCACCAGTTGTATGAAAGAGAAGAATAAACGGACCACCAGGCTAAAAACGTTCTAATTTATTATACACAGAGAAGTTAGCACTTTCAGGTACAAGACCCTTCTTCAGACTTACTATCTCATAGTTCAAAATACTTTTATATAAAATTACACCAATCACAGAACACATTTAATTAATCAATTAAAACTTTTTTCAAACAATAAAAATTAAGCTTTTACTATATATGGTCTATGCCTACATAAGACAGGCTTTAGAGGCAATATGCCGTTGAGTCCAGGATGCCTATTGGCTCCTAACTCAATAATCCATCTAGTTTCACAGTATTCTGTGTATCCTGATATACTGCCCTTTTTACCATCACCATTAACCTGTTGTAAAACTAAAAAAGAGAAACAATGTCCTGGCTGTTTCTCTATATGCTTGGAAAGTGCATTCCTCTTATCTTTTAGTCTAATGGCTGATAAATGTCTCAGAATACTGTCTTTGAACCTGCAGTTTGTCTTCGCTACATAAAATGAGGGGCATTTTTTACAAATAGCTAAGTACACAATATTGGTGGTTAAACAAGTTGCCCTAACTCTAAAAACATTTTCTTCCGGTCATAGGATGTATAAAATAGAACTCATATTAATATATTCACAAGCCTTACATCGTTGGCATGGAAAAGTACCAAATTTATCTATATGGGTGGCGCTATTAGTCTTATTTTGTTTGTCACACAGTATCCATGAGAGATATTGGATTGGCCGATTTGCATCATCCCACGCCTCCTATTGGTGAACTGACCAAGGATTCCACCAATTGTTCAGATGTACGGAGGGTAAGCATGATATCAACGACTTCTGATGTAACTGCTACACCTTCTGAACGAGCAACGGCAGCCAAGGACAACGCTGCTGTGAGAGAGGGTCAAACGACAACAGTGGAAGTGTTGGTTTTGACTGAGAACAGATCCAACAACACAGAGGAGATATCGAGGGAGACAATTGATGTCAGCCAGTCCAGCGATATGGCAGGTAACAGCACAGAACCACTTTCCACAGACTCAGGGGAAGGTGTGGTGACTAATGGGTGACAAGGAAGAACTGTGGAATATGGAGCACGGCTGAAGACCTTATATTTCCAGTTGGTTTTTCACCTGTTACTGGTACCATTGAGAAAGAAGGAGAAAAGAGTGGATATACAGGGAGAAGATTCTATGAAGTGAGTAAGCAGTCAAGAGAGCAAACGAAGGAAAACTTCAATTTGACTACAGGTACTGGTAATTTGGTGTTTAACTTATCCAGTATTGAATTATCTATTGAACAGCTTTCTGTATTAAGCAGGGGACTCAGATTTGTTCCAGCCAGTAAACACAATTATACGGATTTGTTTATTGAACTTGAGCAATTTGGCAGGAACTTGAGATTGAGGAAAATGTTTGGGAAGAATGTTGCTAAAACGTCTGCTGATAAGAGTTTAATTAAACCTAATATGTTTATGCCTAATTATGATTCTATAGTGGACATTTTTTATTAAGACTTGTGGGGATCAGTTACGTTCTATGGTGGACTACAATTCAAATTGTTCATTTTATAACCTTACCAAAGAAGAAAAACTTTCTTTGAAAAAGCTACAGGACAACCCCAATTTGGTCATACGACCTGATGACAAAGGAGGGGCAATAGTTTTAATGGACTCTGGGTACTGTAATGACAAAATTGAGCGTATGCTTGCTGCCAGTTGTACTTATGACAAAATAAATGTTGCTATGGTCAATGATATAATATTACATGTTAAAGATGTTTTAAGTGAACTAAGGCAATCAGATATTATTATACAAGAAATTTATGACTTAGTTTTTATAGACCATCCTGTTATACCAATTTTTAAGGCACATCCTAAAATACATAAAAAACATGTTGGACCCACCCTTTAGACCTATCATTTCAGGTCAGGGGTGGGCCACTGAATGTTGTTCAATATGGGTGGGGTCTAAATTAAAAGGTGTTGTTGTGAATATATCTAGAATATTGAAAGACAGTGCACATCTTTAACTAAATTGTATGGCTTTATGAATGAACATGATACTAATACTCTATATCTAATGGTCACTTTGGCGAGGGACCTGTTCACTGCGATACCTAATAGTTATGGTATAGAAGCCATTGGAAAGCTATTAACTAGAGAATATACTATTAGTCAACAGGACTTAATATCAGTTAAATGTCTCCTAGAGACAGTATTAGGTTACAATATTTTTATGTTTAATGGAGAATATTTTTGGCAGAAATGGGGGGGTAGCCATGGGCACCCCCTGTGCCAATTCATATGCAAACCTAGTTCTTGCCTTATGGGAAAAATATATTGTTTTAAGTGCAAACAATAAGTTGTCACAATATGTAGCATTTTATGCACGTTTTGTTGACGATATTTTTTTTTGTTATGGACGGCACTAATCAAATGCTCACAGAATTTCTAAATTATATTGAACAATCAACTGATTTTTTTGAGTTTTTCTGTTAAGTATTCATTTACCAAAATAGAAATTTTTGGATATATTATTAGAACAGAATGACATAGGCCAGATATACTCCAATGTCTATAGGAAACCTTGTTGGAAAAATGGCCTTTTGTCAAAGATAGTATGCATCCAGGATATGTTTTTGGCAACATTGTTAAGGGACAAACATTGCATCTGTCTAGGCTTTGTACTAATAATGATACCCTACAAGATGACCAAAAAAACAAGAAATAAAATGTAGAACTAAAACCAACAACAATAAAAGTCCAGGCCACAAACATAGGTACAAAATCCTTTATGCCACAAACGTAGGTACAAAATCCTTTATGCCACAAACTGATGAAGACTTATTATTTGACGAAAGTGCTCATCTGTGGAATACTGTGGAATCATAAAGGATTTTGTACCTGCGTTTGTGGTCTGGACTTTTATTGTTGTTGGTTTTAACCCTACAAGGTGAACTAGGTTTGTTTAATACTAGGCTAAAGGCTAGGGGCTATAAACAAAATGAAATTAATAAAACTATGAAAGAAATTATATGTGCCAGGGAAAGAGAGGCTGCTCCCTGGTTTTCTTCTAAAGGCATTTCTAATCGACTGAATAGGATCCCCAATAAGAAGAGGACAGTGACTAATAAAAAGAGCAAGGTCCCATTATATATGACTTATAGTAGTGATATTAGATGGGTACAGGATGTAATAAGAAGTAATTGGAAAATATTACAGACAATGACTCTTTGAAGCATTTGGTGGGTGACTGCCCAGACTTCGTATATAAAAGGAATAAAAATTTTAAACAATTACTTTGTGACAAACAAAATAAGACTAATAGCGCCACCCATATAGATAAAATTGGTACTTTTCCATGCCAACGATGTAAGGCTTGTCAATATATTAATATGAGTTCTAATTTTATACATCCTATGACCGGAAGAGAATATGTTTTTAGAGTTAGGGCAACTTGTTTAACCACCAATATTGTGTACTTAGCTATTTGTAAAAAATGCCCCTCATTTTAGGTAGGGAAGATGAACTGCAGGTTCAAAGACAGGATTCTGAGACATTTATCAGCCATTATACTAAAAGATAAGAGGAATGCACTTTCCATGCATATAGACAAACAGCCAGGACATTGTTTCTCTTTTTTAGCTTTAAAACAGGTTAATGGTGATGGTAGAAAGGGCAATATATCAGGATACACAGAATACTGTGAAACTAGATGGATTATTGAGTTAGGAGCCAATAGCATCCTGGACTCAATGGCATAGTGCCTCTAAAGCCTGTCATATGTAGGTGTAGACCATATATAGTAAAAGCTTAATTTTTATTGTTTGAAAAAAGTTTTAATTGATTAATTAAATGTGTTCTGTGATTGGTGTAATTTTATATAAAAGTATTTTAAACTGTGAGATAGTAAGTCTGAATAAGAGTCTTACACCTGAAAGCGCTAGCTTCTCTGTGTATAATAAATTAGAACGTTGTTAGCCTGGTGGTCCATTTATTCTTCTCTTTCATATTTTTGTCTTACATTGGATTGCGGACCTTTATCGCCTACCACTCTGATTTCTTTTGTTAGATTCACCAGTTGGACCGAAGCGTACACCTGAAACTGCCCTTTGGACATGCCTGGATAGTTACACTGAGCTGTTTTACTGATTGGCTGGTAAGGTCGAATAGTGAACCTTGTCCTTCTCTACAGTATAGGGGGGGTCTAGTGCTAAGGTTTATTAGTGCTTGCTATGAGCTTTGAGCAAGTGCCAGGCTGAGAAATGAATGGTTTGAGTGCTTAAGTTGAAAGTTTGTCTAGCTCCAAGGAAAAATTGAAGAGTAGACTTTGTGGAGCCGGGAATAGTTATACCCTACCTAACCGTCACTGCTCAGCGTGCAGAACCTCGCTAATGCGGGTTTTATAGCAGGGAAATGAAAGAGATAGAAATTAGCCCAAAATGGCCAATCAACTACTAATTTCTGGGCTGAAACCACTCCTCCAGGGACAGATAAGCTGTTCAAAGCTCCCCTCTCTCACATGTGAACAGAGAAACTTCCTTCTATCCAAGTAAGGTATGTGCAAACACAGAAACTTGTAACACAGCCCTGAATTCAGCAGTAACCTGAAAACTGGACTATACTAGCTTAGAAAGGCTGGAAAACAAGTATTTTTTTTTTGTTTTTTTTTTTTTTTTTTAGAAAATAAAACAGATACAATCAAAAAAAACACTTTAAATGCACAGAAATGACTATCACAGTTGAGTAAGTAGCCTACAGCAGTTAAACAGGTAATTTAAACACAAAAACAACGTTGTTAAAGTGCAGGCAGTAAAATAAGTACAATATGTAGCTGAAACAAGCTTTTCAAATCACAGAAACTCTAAAAAAATCAATGTTTAAGGCAAAATTAGCTAAAGGCAGCAAGAAAATGCAGAAAAATTACACTTAATCATTCCAAAGTCTCTCTTTTGTCTCTCTGCTGCTGTAGAACTCTGCAGGGCACCAGGCAGGAGCTTGCTGAGCTGTATATAAGACCAAAAACCTTGCAAATGTGGGTTATATAGCAGGGAAATGAAAGAGATAGTCATTAGCACAAAATGGCCAATAAATTACTAATTTCTGGGCTGAAACCACTCTTCCCGGGACAGATAGGCTGCTCAAAGCTCCCCTCTCTCACAGGTGAACAGAGAAACTTCCTTCTATCCAAGTAAGGTATGGGCAAACACAAAAACTTGTAACACTGCCCTGAATTCAGCACTAACCTGAAAACTGGACTATACTAGCACAGAAAGGCGAGGAAACAAGTATATGTTTTTTTTTCAGAAAATAAAGCAGATACAATCAAAAAAACACTTTAAATGTACAGAAATGGCTATCACACTTGAGTGTGTAGCCTACAACAGTTAAACAGGTAATTTAAACACAAAAATGACTTTGTTAAAGTGCAGGCATTAAAAGAACTACAATATGTAGCTGAAACAAGCTGTTTTAAATCACAGAAACTCTAAAAAATAAGTGTTTTAGGCGGAATTAGCTAAAGGCAACAAGAAAATGCAGGAAAACAAGTATATATATATATATATATATATATATATATATATATATATATATATATATTTTTTTTTTTTTTTCCAGAAAATAAAGCACATACAATCAAAAAAACACTTTAAATGCACAGAAATGGCTATCACACTTGAGTGTATAGCCTACAACAGTTAAACATGTAATTTAAATACAAAAATGACTTTGTTAAAGTGCAGGCAGTAAAATAAGTACAATATGTAGCTGAAACAATCTTTTTAAATCACAGAAACTCTAAAAAATTGGCGTTTTATGCAAAATTAGCTAAAGGCAGCAAGAAAATGCAGAAAAATTATATATATATATATATATATATATATATATATATATATATATATCTTAGAAATTAGCCCAAAATGGCCAATAAACTACTAATTTCTGGGCTAAAACCTCTCCTCCTGGGACAGATAGGCTGCCCAAAGCTCCCCTCTCTCACAGGTGAACAGAGAAACTTTCTTCTATCCAAGTGAGTTATGGGCAACCACAGAAACGTGTAACACAGCCCTGAATTCAGCACTAACCTGAAAACTGGACTATACTAGCTTAGACAGGCAGGAAAACAAGTATTTTTTTTTCAGAAAATAAAGCAGATAGAATTAAAAAATACTTTAAATGCATAGAAATGGCTATCACACTTCAGTGCGTAGCCTATGGCATTTAAACAGGTAATTTAAACACAAAAATAACTTTGTTAAAGTGCAGGCAGTAAAATAAGTACAACATGATAGCTTGCAGTAACAGCAAAGGTTGTAACTAGCTAGGGACCTTAGGAAGACTAGAATATGCCTGTCTATAATATATTACCTTTTACAAAAAAGCAGTAATATTCTGAGGTAAAAAATGCAATATAAAACAAATTAAGTTTCTCCTACCAAATGGTTATAAAGGAAAGCACTAAACAACACATGGTGTTGTGAAATAAGGTCTGGATTTCAGTCCATGACAATTCTGGCACTAACAACAATTTTAGATCAAGTAGTTTGTGCTGTACACAAGGATTTTATGACTCCAACCTCTACACTATAAGAGACTAAGACACATATTAAAGTGAGAAATACAGCAAGTATTCTTGTTCACTTTCAGTGAAGCAAAATGGAGGTAATCAATTCATTCCATGTTGTTCCCATACTTACATTTTTTTAATTTAAGCTTTCTACCTTAGGTATGAAGTCCATTTATTTCAGCCTTTGATGCATGGTAAAATACTTATGCACGCATTCCCGTTTCACAATACAATTAGAATTACTATTAACCAAACAAGAAATGTATTTGGACTGGTGCAGCCCATGAAGAATCCAGATCTCTCATCACAGTAAAAGCATTTAGAGTGGTACTGACCCCTCCACCCTACTTCATAAAGCAGTAATTTAATAGACTGAAAATTATCACTTCCTTTTTTCACCAATATTCTATTTTGTTTTGACTTTCTTTCTTTCCATCTATTTATTTACTGTTGATAACTATGTAAGTGGCCTGGTTATCTGACAGTTTTCAACCATGACATAGAGCCCAGAGGAACAACAGATAACTTGTCAAGAAATGCACAATGGATAATATAGTTAAAGGAGCTATACAACTAAGTATTATAGTTAAAGCTAAACAGGATGTCTAACATACCTGGCACATATGTATTCAAAGTATTTACATATTATGAATTTATACTTGTCATTAATATTGTTGCTAGTTATTTTAAATGGAAGAAGTGCCTTTTCACTAGTGTCTTAGCAACAGTTACATACATTAGTTTGAAATGGGTAGCTCTTAAGTCATGCTTTAAAGCATTTAGCAAGCTGGACTTTTATGAGGAATTGTTCTCCTATTGCAATTTTACAAGCATAACTATTTCATTTTATAGGTTCATAGGTTTATAGGTTTGTACTAGGTAAACAGGCCAGAACACTTAAAGCCAAATCATTATCTCTTCCCTCTGTCTATAACATCCTGAGAATAACGTCTAGAAGGAAATTTATACTTTTCCACCCACTCATCAAGGTTGACTTTAAAGATTAGAGATAGACAATTTGTTTAGCAAGGAGTATGATATTATTCCATAACAACATGATCCTTTGGGAATGATATATATCCTGCCAATTAGTTCTTTTAATATCATGATGTAGAGTAAGGGCCCTAGAGCAGGTAATGATGATTTTTGTCTGTTTTACAAATACATAACATGTTAATTTGGATTAGATCCTTTATAGACTTATAGTACAAGCAGAAGTCATCAAATAAGAGTCTATAAAAATGGAGAAAGGAGTTTTATATGTGCTACATTATTTTAGGTTAAGGAGACCATGCCAGATATTTTATTGGTTAAGAGATGTTATGCTTTTTCATGCTAATTTATTTATTTAGTTATTTGCAGTTTGTTTACCAGGACGGTCCATTGGGCCACTAGGAGTCCATTTTCAATGGAGTCCTGGGGAGAAAAGCTCCAAAATACAATGTTAACAAATTACAAGCATTACAGAAATCATTACAAAATATGAGGCAATTTAGAATTTTTCAAGTTACAAGTTGAAAAAGTTGGCATTTGGAGGAAAATACAATTAAAAGTTTCAAGTTACAAAGTTGAAAAGTTGGCATTTGAAGGAGTAACAATTTATATGATATAATAAAAGTGTTAATATCAAAAGTTATGTTTTTTTTATAAAGTATCTAATGCCTATGGTTTCTACTAAGAGTAGTAAGACTATGAGACTATAAAACAAGTGTATCAGCTTAAAGAAACTAACTGTGAAGCAGGAAGATATGTAGGATGGGAACAAGAGCATTCCCATAGTGAAGTTAGGTGTGAATGAGTGTAGAGTTTTGAAGACGGGGAGGCTGCTGGTGATACGGATGAGTGGTGGGAGAGCATTCAGTGGCGAGCAAGAGAGAAGGCTAGAAGATGCTTGCTGGTAGGCAGATGGGTTTGTGTAGTTCGATTAGATTTTGGAACTTGGAGCTTGGGTTTCTATCAGGAACATGCATTTGGAGGGTAGACACAAGGGAGGGGCAGAGAGAGGGGAGAAGATAAGCGTGTGTGCTTGAATGAGTTGAATGTAGGTGAGATAGATAGCTCAAGCCAGCTGAGTTGATGTAGGGGAATACAGTGATGTGTTTAGGATCTGTGACCTGTTACAAATTTAGAAATTTTGTAGTAACAGGAGGATAGTTTTGACTTGATGGAAGATTGCAGATTAGTGAAGATGGAGGCGCCATATAAGAGGGAAGGCATAAGGTAAGTGGTAGTGAGAACAAACCTAGTGGAGGGAGAGATGAAGTGGTTGTGACAGTAGAGCACACCGAGTTTCTTGTGAGTTTTTTTGATATTTGCTTGTAGATGGCTTTCGAACTTTAAATGGTCATCAATGATGACTCCAAGTAGTTTAGCAGTGGAAACAATTTCAAGAGGAGTATTGTTTTGGGTGGTGATTATGAATGAGTTTTTATCTAGTGTGGTGGTTTTAGCAGGGGTGAATATCATAAGCTTAGTCTTGGTTGCATTGAGTGCTTGATGGTTTTCTAACATCCATTGTTAAGTTGAGGAGAAGGCATCCTGTGTTAAATTTATTAAGGAGGAAGTAGAGGTGGCAGAGCAGATTATCATAAAATCATCTGCGTATTGGACAAGGTTGACCTGAAGGATGGCAAGATAGAAGTTGTTAATGAAAATATTAAATAGTAGGGGACCTAGAATTGAGCCTTAGGGTACATCTATAGGAGTATCTAAGAAAGGTGAAGTGGCTTTATTCCATTTGACTGCTTGTTGCCTATTTGCAAGGTAACTGGTGAACCAACTGACTGAGGAGTAGGAAAGATTTAATTTAGAGAGTTTATTAAGGAGATGGTTGTGAGAGATAGTGTCAAAGGCCTTAGCGAGGTCTAAGAGGAGTGTGGACACAATGTGGCCAGAGTCCTGAGATTTGTTAACAGTTTCTATGAAGGAATGGAGAGCAGTAATGGTGCTATGGCTGGGTCAGAATCCATGTTGAGTGGGAGTGAGAAGGTTGTTATTTATGGATAGGGTAGTAGTTTTTGGTGAATACATTTTTTGAGAAGTTTAGAAATAGTGGATAAAATGGCAATAGGCCAAAAGTTTGGGATATTGTTGCTGTTGCCCCCTTTGTGGAGTGGGATTATAAAGGCTTTTTTCCAGAGCTGAGGAACATAGCATTCGGAGATTGATTGGTTAATTCGTATACAGATGGGGAAGGCAACAGCTTCAGCGGCTATTTTTAGGAAATAGGAAGGCATCTCATCAGGGGCATTAGAGCAGGATTTCAAGTTTAGAAGAAGTTTTTTTTATGGTAAAGATTGGGATAGGGTTCACGGAGAAGGGAGGAGGTGGGGGGCTGGAGTTGGAAGGGCAGTAAGGGGTGAGTGAAGGTGGATGTGGGGAAGTAGAGTTTTTGGAGAAGGATGTAGTTAGTTTGGCTATAGAGTTAATAAAGAATGAATTAAATTGGGTAGCTAAGTCCAAGTCAGTGGCATTTGGGTCCAGGCAGGGGTATTCTTTTTTTTCTGGGTTGAGTATAGATGTAATTCCGTCCCAGAATTTTTTATGGTTGGTATTATGGTTGACTTGGAGTGTGGAATAATAACCTCTGTAGTCAGCTATTATGAGTTTTTTTTTACTTTGTTATGAAGCTAAGAAATATGTTTGGATAGGTACATGCCAAGGGGGCATTATGTTTTACTGTGGCCCTGATTAGAGATGAGTATGGAGGAATGATAACGTCCTTGGATCTAGAGGATACAGCTTTAATAATTAGTTTGGTTAGGTGGAAGAATTTACTAACAACAGCTAATACGTGATAGTCAAAAGAGACCTCATTGTCAATGAATGCATTTAAGTGTCTAATGATGGTTTGAACTTTGAGTGGTTATCATTTATGTAGTTGGTGCAAGGGTGTTCTCTTATTCCCCACAAAACCAAAATAAATGAAGTCATTTCAACTCACAGGTTTCAGCCATATACTTTATCTTATTAGTCACTTGTACAACCACTAAAAATAGCTGCACAAAGTTCTGCCAAAAGGGATATCAGAATTAATTGTGAATCAGCATTTTCACTTATCTGTCTCAAAGAACATACTTACTGCATGAGAGGCACTGCATCTCTTGGAGAACAATGGTCATAGTTAATGATTTTAATCAATAGATAGTTTAAAATGAATTACCTGGTGCGTTAGAGGATTTGGTATGCCATATAAAAGTAAAAAGACACAAAAAGAAGAAAAGAAGAAAGCCTCATGATGTAACGAAAATGGTGAGGTACATCGAATGAGGCTGGTTCTTTATGAAGGAGGCTGGCAACCCTGATCCACAGGCAACTAAGGTGGTCACTCTTAAAGGAAGGAAAATAATAATGGAAAGTGGTTTGTTCTTAAGATTAGATTAGTAGAGGACATGATCATCATAGGAAATTTTTATGGCCCCAGCATATATCAGGACAACAATATGAATGACTTTTTTTCAGCCCATATGGATAATGCAGGAAACAGAGAACATTCATCATAGAGGGAGACTTCCATATCTCCCAGAATCCAGATCTAGACAGGGTACCAGCAGAGAGAGTCAAATTACCAAAGATTGTGGATTACCTGAGGCACCAGATTGTTGAGATGGACCTAATAGATATATGGGAGCTAAGTCACTTTACTTAATTTGGGTAAAGGGACAAGATTGCTAGTAGGATGGAATTCTCTCTATTCTGAGCAGGGTGATAATAGCAATGGTGGTAGATGGGAATTATCAAATTAGTATACTGTCAGACCATAGCATGGCTTCATTGAAGTATAAAGAGCTGAGTGCAAGCAGATTCACTAAAGTATGGAGGGGACCCCATCTTTTATAAAAAAACACACACAAAAAAAGTTAGGATCCTACAAAGCTGGAATAAGACTTACTCGGACTTGGCCAGGATGGATAACTGAAAGCTGGTGTATGCAGTGTGGTAATTTCAAAACAGATTTGAAGGCATCTATGTTAGTGAAGAAAAAAGAAGGAAAAAGAGAACTAATTGAAAGGTTATACACATCAGATGCTTGTATAGAACAGTAGGAGAGGAAATATAAAGATGGGGGCTATAGTAACAAAATGTATCGATAGAATTGAAAACATTTAATATAAGAATATAAAACAATTCAGTTTGAATGGATACAAGAAAAATGAGAGAGAATACAAACCTTGTTTTGGTCAAAGGAGATCACATTGACCAACTGTCTAACTAGTAAAGAGGCAGAGAGAAGGAAAGAGACACATAATTGCATACTCACATGAGATGAAGGAAGCATGGTGTCTGACCTGGGGTGCATACATCAGATAATGAAGAATAAATTAGCAGATATGTGCAACACCATGGACACTGGTAATGTAGAGAAAACTAGGAATATTTTAATTAGAATTAACTTTCCAAAGATTACAGTGAGGGATAGAAGTTTTCTTAGGAAACCCATCTCCTTACATGATATTTAGGTGGCAACAGATTCACAAAAAGCAGTTAAAGCCCCAGACCCAGATGGTCTGACTGGAATTGTATGAAAAATGCATGTAACAAAATAGCCCCTATAGTACTGTAACTATTTAAGAAGGTAGAACATGACATTCATTTCCCACATTCAGCTTCCTCTGTGGTGGCTATTTTGTTACTTAAGCCTGGCAGTGACATTTCAAACTCCAGTTCAGAAGGGCAGAAAAGAAATAATATTTTCAAATGCCAGTGGGGACTGGATGTACTGAATGTGAGATTATATGCCAAAGTCTAGTGGAATAGCAGTTTTTCTGAGCAAGAAACAAACCAATGCTGATATGGTTCTTAGTGGAATTAGAATTAATACAACAGTGAGTAAGAAAACACATCTTCTGGACTCTAACAAGTTATGGGAAAATAAGGTCCTGGAGTTGTTGGCTTGATAAGGAAGTCAGGTCAAGGAGAGGCAGGCATGGACTCATGCTGGAGAGTATATGTTTCAACATAAAATTTATGATAGAGAGCAGGACCATACTATGGGAACGCTGAATCAGAGCAGATATTATTTATCTGTTTGAGGTGATAGAGAACAGGGCCATACTGTGGGAACACTGAATCAGAGCAGATATTATTTATGTGTTTGAGGTGATAGAGAACAGGACCATACTGTGGGAACGCTGAATCAGAGCAGATATTATTTATCTGTTTGAGGTGATAGAGAACAGGACCATACTGTGGGAACGCTGAATCAGAGCAGATATTATTTATGTGTTTGAGGTGATAGAGAACAGGACCATACTGTGGGAACGCTGAATCAGAGCAGATATTATTTATCTGTTTGAGGTGATAGAGAACAGGACCATACTGTGGGAACGCTGAATCAGAGCAGATATTATTTATCTGTTTGAGGTGATAGAGAACAGGACCATACTGTGGGAATGCTGAATCAGAGCAGATATTATTTATGTGTTTGAGGAATATGGTAAGGAATTTCCAACCATTAATCTGTCTAGGAGATTACATTGGTGACAATACTTGCAACTAGTTTTCTTGTTAAGAAGTATTAACAACATAGGGTAGGAAGGGCATTAGCAGATGCAAGGAACAGGAGTACTCAGGGAACATCTGACCGCTTTAATAGTACTAATATAACTGCATGGAGTGTTTAAAAGTTATACAATAAGCTAAGTTTTTGAGCATAAACAGGTCATTACTTGATGGGAGATATAGACCAAGACCACAAAACAGCAATTCAGTTCCACAAAATCAATAAAAAAAAAAAAAAAAAAGAACCTCACGGCAAGCAGGACAACCAACCCAATTCCAGTACACACAACCATGATAGTAGTTTGGCATCTTCCACCTAAATAAATAAAAAAAAATATGGACCAAGACAATTACATAAGGGATGAGATGAGATAATTAAAAGCAACACCTGCTTGTGGTCTTTCAGTTTCATTAAACTGTTTAATATTTGATAACACTCGACAGATAGATTATAGAGACAAGCACTGTAGCAGACTACAGATAGCTGGAAATGTCAAGAAAGCAAAGCAGACTATTTTCATATGGACCAATATTTTAAAGTTTTAAAGGTACTGCAGCAGACAGTTGATCATTCAGTAGTGTCAGCAGCAGGATAACCTATAACAGATGTTTCATGTACTGTCTTCTGGTTATTGGGGATCAAACAAAGGTAATTTACGAAGCAATTTATGGAAAAATAGTGACAACTTTAGCTATTCTTTTTAAATCATGGAAACAACCCACAACATTCTTATATTCTTATATACACAGACAGTTAAGAAAAGGCAAGCATCATAAGGTTAATTGAGAAGTGAATATATTTCAGGCTACATTTATTCCATGTTGGTTAATGTTTTCATAGTTTGCTACACTCATTTTCATTCAGAATTATTTATATGTATTTTAGTAGGTTTACAATCAAAAAGGTGACTGGACTTCATTTGAATTTCGTATGTCCGATCACCTAATTCAACAATTGAAATAATGAAAAAAAAATGTTTCATAGGTTTCATAGGTTCATACTAGGCTATCTGCCCAAGGGCATTTATAAGCCTAGCCCATAGTTATGTGGCTTTCGCCACCCCTTTAGTTTGAATAAAAACTATGCCTATCATTTTGCTGTGCCTCTGTCATGCAGTGACATTGAAGTAATCCCTGGGGTATATCTGCAATCTCCCATCCATTGGTCAAGATTCCTCTTGAACAAGGCCAGAGAGGTGCTCTGCCTCACATGTACCGGGATTTTGTTCCACAGCATAGGGAGTCTCTGGGTGATGAATCTGTCCCTCCAGCACGTTCTGTTTATAACCGTGTCAAGGTTTAAGTCTCCCGCCCTTGTGGTTCTGAGGGATCTAGATTTTTTGAGGTGAAGCATATTCATCAAATCTGGGTTTGACATGGCCTTATATGTCAGGCACAGGTCACCTCTGAGCAAGCGGTATGAGACTGAATAGAGCTGGAGTTCTTTCAGTCGGGCAGCATAAGACATATTTTTGAGACCCTTTATCCTTTTGGTGAGGAACTTTTGGGGCCTTTCAAGCTGCAGCAGGTGTCTGGTCAGATACATTCCGAACGGGGCATTGTACTCAATCATAGGTCTAATGAGTGATGAGTACAGGGGGATGATGACCTCCCTTGATCTAGATGTGAATCCCTTCATGATCAGGTGGGCGATATAGAAGGTTTTCCTAACTACTTTAGCAACATGAGTGTCAAACGAAAGGCTACTGTCAACCTGGGTCCCCAGATCCCTGATGACTTTTTCTGTGCTCAGTGGATTGCCATATGGTAGCTAGGGGTAACCTTGTTTTTCCTGAAGGGTATGACTATGCATTTTCTGGCGTTTAACTTCAGGCCATGGCTCTGGCACCAGTTATCCATTTCTGTGAGGCCCTTCTGGAGGATATCTGTGTCAGATGTGTTTTCGACTATGGCGCCCAGTTTGCAGTCATCTGCAAACTTTGTCAGCCATAACCCTCCTGTGTTTGCTTGTACTTCAGAAAAGTAGATGCCGAACAAGAGTGGACCCAGGACTGAGCCCTGTGGGACACCACTTGTGACAGGCTTTGAGTCTGACATGGCTCCAGCAACTCTGACCCTGTGGGTTCTGTCACTTAGCCAGTTTGCAACCCATCTTGTGATGTATGGGTTTACATTCAAGCTGATGAGTTTTTCGATGATACCTGAGTGGGGTATTGTGTCGAAGGCCTTTGCCAGGTCGAGGTAGGCTGTATGGACTGCCTTTCCCTCATCAATGGCCTTGGTGACAGTCTCGAAAAAGTCAATAAGTTTAAGAGGCAGGATCTGCCTTTGACAAAGCCAAACTGGGTTGGATCCAAAGTCTGCAAGTTCCCTATGTCTTTATTTATGAGTTCCATTATGATCCTCTCCATGGCTTTGCAGATAAGGCTTGTCAAGCTAATGGGGCGGTAATTTCCAGGGTCTGTGGAGGCACCGCCCTTATGAAGTGGGACCACAGTCGCCGTGCGCCACTCCTTGGGTACGTATCCTGAGGTGAGGCTAAGATTAAACAGCTGTCCTAACTGTGGGTTTAATTCTTCATTGAGTTCGTGAAGCACACAGCCGGGGACACCATCCGGTCCCATGGATGCTGTGTTTTTTGCCTTAGTGAGGGCAGTTCTCACCTGGGCGTTGGAGATGTTTGGGGGGCTACAATCCTCTGCAATAGATCTCTCTCCTTTTGGGGGAGGGGAGAAGTTTGCACTGAACCTGTCAGCCAGTATGTTGGCAATGTGTGTAGGTTCAGTAATTTTCACATCATTTTGAACTAATTCTGAGCATATCTGGGAGTTTCCTCCTAGGTTTCTAACATAGCTAAAGAAGGCCTTATGATTCTCTTTAGAGTCCTTGGCGATTTTTCTCTCAAAATTTGCCTTGGATGATTTTATGAGAGCTCTTAGTTTTTTACTTATAATGATCAAAGGTGTCTTACCTTTCAAGGATTTTGCTCTATCTTGTAGTAGCTTCCTCCTTTTGTTGTAGAGCTTGTTTATGACTGGGGTCCACCAGACTGGACGCTTGCCTTTGGTACAGAGAGTCTTAGTTTTGTTTGGGATTGCCTGATCCATGCAGTCCTGTAGGTGCTGGTAGAAGGCATTTGTAAGTGATTCAGCAGTTTGAGTAATGTTTACCATTGGCTCAGGGGCCTTAAAGGAGACCACACTAGTTTTTAGAAGTGTGAAATCGGCTTTTGAGAAGTTTTTCACTGTGGTCTTTTTTGTTTCAGGTGGGGGCGGGATGAGGACCTCCAGCGAGATTAGTTTATGATCTGATCTCACCAGTGAGGGGTATACTTCCGGTGTTGAACATTTTGATCCCATGTTCGTGATGATGAGATCAGGTATGTTTTCTCCTCTTGTGGGGATGGTAACTAGTTGTTCCATGGCATTTGAGTTTATGAACTCCAGGAATCTTTGGGTTAGAGTGTTCGGGCTTGAGTAGTGTTCCCAGTCTATATTAGGGTAGTTGAAGTCACCTAGTATGATGGTGTTTGGAGATACATTTATCCCCTCCAATGTTTTCAGGAAGGCCATGTGAGGTTCCTGAGTTTGAGAGGGTGGCCTGTAACATGCTACAAATTGCAGAGCAGTCTTGCCTATGGTTAATTGCACCTGGATGGTCTCCGATGCATCGTGCGTTGCCACCAACCTTGAGGTGTGGGTGTCCTTTATGAATATGTACACCCTCCTTTCTTGGTGTTGTCCGGATTTTGGGGCGGAACGCATGATATGAGGTGAAACCTGTTAGTGCTGGGGTGCTCTCAGGAGCCTTGAACCAGGTTTCTGTCACAGCACAGACATTGATGTTCTCCATATTGAGAAGGGCCTCGAGTGCGTGCATCTTGAGATTGAGACTTCTGGCATTGAGCAGCATTACCCTTAGTTTTTTCCTTTTGGTGTTCTAGGGTGGTAGGTTTAGAATTTGAGCCTTGCCTAAAAAGGCACTATGGGGTGGCAAGAGCCTTTGCCAATATCCGAAGCCCAGGGGTGACAGGTGCAAGCCGTCCCTTGCAGCAGCGTGGCTTGTCCAGCATGTCATCCCAGGCAGACAGACATTGGATCCCCTTTGAATGACACCAGAATTTAAGCCAATTATTAAAGCTGATCATCTTATCACTGTATTGTGGCATCATTCTAGGTGAAGGTAGGATACTGCTCAAGGTCAGGGTCATACCTGCCTGGGCTACATAATCAGAGAGCTCCTTGATGTCCCTTTCATGTAGTCCAAGGAGGTACGTCTCAGGTCGTTGACACCAGCGTGGACAATGACTGAGTCGTACTTGTACCTGCTGTTGAGAGACCTGAGTGCTTGCGTTATGTGGCGGATTCTAGCGCCCGACAGGCAGCTTACTGTGACCTTCTCTTTACTCAGTCTGGTGAGCAGGACGTCAGTGTGTCTGACTATGGAATCACCAATGACAAGTGTGTCTGGCATTTTGTTTGGCCTTAAGGGCTGTGACTGTTTGACACTCTGACTGTGTGGTCTATGTGTTGCATGTGTTGGGTCATGAGGTGGTAGTTGTTTGGGTGTCTGCTTTGGTGGCCTCTGCTGTTTTGGTAAATTTTTGATCAGAGCCTCTGAGTATGTCTTTGTGTGAGTATGTGTATGATTTGAAATTGTGATGGTACCATGTGTGACTGGGTATGTATTGTGTGTGGTTACCTTCTCCTCCTGTCTGGTCTTGCCAGTCCTATGTTGAGAGAGCTCAGCCTCCAGTTTGGCCGTATAGTTGCATCTCTCGCATGTATTTGTGTTTTGTGGGAGAAGGAGAGGATTGTCTGTGTACATGAGGCAATTGTAACATTGCCTCAATATTCCCAGGTTCACCAGTTGAGCTGGAGAGGACACTAGCAACTGATCCCTCGACATACTAGAAGTAGTAGATAAAGAGACTTTCAAAGGACTCCGGGGGAAGTGGGTTTTAGGCTGGTGGGGTACTATCTATAATAAGAGTGTTTATCAAGGTGCAAGTACTGTAGGAGTAAGTGCTAGGCTTTACAGATAGAGAATAGTCTACTTGGGAATCAAGTAGAGATGAACTTTTCAGTTATAGGATATGCTGGTTAGATCAGCAGTACAGCTCGAGGAAGGTAGTTCTAAGGGAAAATTGGAAGAGTGGAATTTAGATGGCCCAAATAGTTTAACCTTGTTTAACCGCTGCTCTTGTGTGCAACAGTGGTAACTCAGCTAAATCAGCTTCACGCGTTTAGCGTGTTTTATAGCAGGGGGCTGAAGGAAGCTAGGAATTGGCCCAAAACGACCAATGGACTACTAGTTTCTGGCTGAAACTTCACCAAATCAGACAAAAGGGCCGCTCAGTGCTTCCCACTCCCACTGGTAAGCAAAGAAACTTCCTCCTTCCTAATAAGGCAATGGATCAGTAACAGGAACTAAAAACAAAGCCCAGGGATCAGCAACTCTGAAACTGGACTACTCTAGTTCAGTAAGGCGGGAAAACAAGAGATATTTTTTTGTTTTATTACAGAGACAAGGAAAAAAACAGACAGTAAATGCTATAAATGCTGTAAATCGGCTAGCGCACTTTAGTGTGTAGCCTACAGAAACAATTTGCAACAATTAGTAACTTAAAGTGCAATAAACAGTGTAAAATGCAGAAATCACTTAAAGTAGCAGTAAATCAGGCGAAATGCAGTCGCTAGCTTAATAACTGTGGGAAAGCCACAAAAAATACTTATATCTGTAGAAAGTATGTTGAAATGCTAGTGCGCATTTGCTGTTGTGCATTTCAACATTTTGAATGTAGATCACACTATAGTGGGGATCGGAAATGTACCCTTTCCCTCACTGTAGTGCGATCTTGGAGTTTGTATGTATAAGTAGCAGTGGTGTGGGTTGCAGGGGGGCAAGCCCCGATGCAAAAGCATTCTGTTATTGTTGACCAGAAGTGTAGTGTGTTGACTTTACTGAAATACTGCATTCTACATTTAATTTGTTCGTTCTTGTGATTTCCGAAATTTTGATTCAGAAATCTGAACACTCGCACAATGCCGGTGTGATGCTATGATAATAAACCATTTTAGTATATTACTTCAGAATATAAATATTGGTACTTATATTTGAACATTGTTTTAAAGTTGTGTTTTGTGCATGCTTCTGACTTTTTCCATTCTTGATTTTGCTGAACTTCAGTAAAGTTGATTATTATCCTAAAAAATAAATAACAAAGTTGATCTCTCAAAAACAGTATTTCTATATGGTAAAAACATGCTTGTGTATGATTTTTCATATATTTTAGTAAACAGGCAAAGATTTGCAATGGGACTATAGTTTTTTGGAGAACTGAGAGAAGTTGGTTTGGATAGGGTACTGTAATAGTTTGCTTAAATGGTTTCCAAAAAATTCTCGTGAACAGATTAATACTGAATATGTATGCCAATAGTTTGACAATTAGTGATTGTGCCGTCCTTAAAAAGACTGTATAAAACTTGTCAAATTTACCTCCAGATTTTTGTCTAATTTACATAATTGATACTTGTTACACTTTACTGTTATTTCTTTGAAGTAAAATATATGGGGACAGGCTTCTAGTGGGTATTAATGGATCATACTAGCAGAGCTTTCTTTCTAGAGGTTGAGAGTGTGGAAATTGGTTTACTGTTTCTTCTAGAGCAGTAAACAAAAGTGGCTGAATTCTTTGGAAAAATCAGACTTATTAGAGGGCCTTGAGGTAACAGCAACAGTATTAGCACCAGAATGTGTAATGTGAACCAATTAGTTGCTTTATTTCTTTTCAGAAGTGTTTGCAGTTAGACAAAGGGCTTGTTGTTGGTTTTTAATGTAGGCAGATTTACCTGTTGCTACTTATTGTTTTCTTACACTGTAAGTCATGAAAAGGTCATTCAGTTTCTACAAGTGCTACTTCCTTTGGAGCAAGTGGATGATGAGACAGCAGTTAGGAGTTCAAGACAGCTTTCATCTATATGTGTAATACTTCTAAATTGTTGTATGTCTGGAGCTTTTCTCCCCGGGACTCCGCTGAAAACGGATATGTATCCAGTCGGACCATCCTGGTCAACAAATGTAAAATAAATAAAATAAAATAAAATATGATCACACATAGAGTATTCTAAAAAGCAACAGTCAGGGGAAGTTCACAATGGTAACAGTTTTGGTACCACATTCACATCACAACATTCTAAAGATGTCTGACAATCTAGTTTATAGTACTTTGCAAAAAATATGCACAGAGGACCAAGTTACTTTGAGAATACTTCTAGAATCCAACCGTTTCCAAAAAGACACAGATGAAGCCAAGGTCTCAGTCAAATGATTCTTGACCCTGCCTGGGATACGTTTGTTGTGATGGGAGTGACAAAAAGTAATAACATGATACCACCATTTGGAAATAGTCTGTCATGACACTGGTTGTCCTTTCTTCATTCTTCACAAGAAATGAACAACTGATCAGAGATTCTGAAAGAGTTTCTTCTGTGAACACGGTAGCTGAGTTGCCTGTGAACATCCACTGCATGAAGTAGCATTTCTCCCTCATTTTTAGGTTATCAAAAGAAGGCAAGGAGAAAGGTAGCTTGACTTAAAGAAATATCAGATACCACTTCAGGCATAAAAGAAAGATCAGTTGTCAAAGAAACCCTATCTGTGTGAAAATGAGACAAGGTGACCCACCATAAGAACTTACAATTCAGATATTCTTCTTGCAGAGATCAGAGCAATAAGTAAATTTTTTTTCCCATGTCAAGAACCTCAAGTCAGCCTGATGAGCTCGTTCAAATGGAGTGGGAGTTAGTTTTTCTAATACAAAGTTAAGATCCTAAGGAGAAGACACATTTTTTTCTAGGAGGCTATTTATTTATTTATTTATTTATTTATATGTGTTTACTGGATGATCAATATTGACCAATTTCAGGCTTAGCCTGGGTAAGATATAAATCATTTCACTAACAAAAAATACAGAATTTTGAGCAGTAACAGAATAGTCAAACTAATTACATATAAAAAACTGTGTATATACATTATAGTGAAGAGGCACCATGCAATGTACAATCAAGGAGAGTGTAACATACACCATATACTTTAGTTTCAAAAGTGAGTCTATCTTCAGTGAATCTTGAGAGTGGTGAAGAGACTCAGAAAGGAGATAGGTTAGGTGATGTGTCCTGAACTGAAGTAGGAGCATTTGGCTTGGATGAAGAACTAGTGCTTCTTGAGTTCCATTCTAAATTTAGAAAAAGTGTTGATTTGTTTCATGCCAATGAGGAGAGCTTGGTAAGGAGTAGGTGCCTGAGAGGAGGAAGTATGTGCAGTGCTGCTGAGTTTGGTTCTAGGAGTAATGACAGTTGGCGTGGCTTGTGAGTAGTGTTTCAGGTTGTATGAGGAGGATTTTCCATGAAGTCTAGCTGCAAGGGAAGTAAATGTGTGGAGATGAAGTAGTTTGTAGAGTCAGAATGCTAAATGTAGGTTAGATCTTTGTTTTATGGGAAGCTATTTGGCTTTTTCTAGGGTGACAGAGTGATGTTAACAGAGAGGTGAGTTTAGAATGAATCCGCACATGTTGTTAGAGATAGTCTGGAGTGTGACAATGTTTTTCTTGGAGGCAGAAGCAAAAATTGGAAGCACATATGCAAGTTGAGAAAGGAGAACTCTTTTGCCAATGGCTGCTCTGGCTGGTAGGGATAGAAACAGGGGAGGGAGTTTATTTTGGCTCTCACTTTGTGTGTAAATGGAGTTTTGCAATAACCCTTTCAAAACATATTCACATGAGACCGCATGGAATGAGGAGGGGTCCATAGGCAGACATGCTGAAATGTCCAACAGATTAACTTTTATCAAAGAGTAAGATCTGCCATATGATAGTAGCATGCACAAATAATGTAAATCCAGGGAAACACTGGCCCTGAATGGATGATGATTTTTTTTGTTGGCATCAAGTAGAAAACATTTTCCATCTTCTAATATATGATTTTCTAATAGCAGACTTTTTTATCTCCATTAATACCTGCTGCACATCCTCAGAAAGAAAAGGTGCCTAAAAGGTATTAGGATCATATTATCCATACTGTTACTTGCAGTTGTTTGGGGTCAGGATGTATCAAACACCATGATCTTGTATGAGTTGATAAAGTCTGTGATGAAGTTTGTGGTAATTGTCACTATTCATTTCCTAAGAAAGACAGAACCACTGTTGGATATGTCAGAAGGGAGTCATCACAATGATTTTGGATAGCATTTCTGAATCTTCAGAAGTAACTTGGATCTCAGTGGAAAGCATGGAAAATCATTCAGAAACATTTCTATCCATGGGAAAAAAAAAGAAAATAAAAGAATAGAAAAGAAAAGGCATTTGTCTTCCAAGTCTTCTTGCATGGAGTCCAGGAACAGGATTTTGCCAACTGATTTTTTACAGAGGAGGCAAAACGATCTATTTGAGCTGATGGATCAAATCTTGAAAAAACCTTTGATTCAGTTTCCATTTGTAAGGGTCTGTACTGGTCCTCCTCAACTTGTCTGCCACATCATTTTCTCTGATGGAATGCAATAGGCCTTTAATATGATATTCTGTTAAAAAGCTATATCTCAGGCTACCATGGCTATTCTGCACAGAGGTTAAGATCTGATGCCCCCTACCTTATGTAGCACATCACTGTGGTGCTATCTATAAACAGTTGTAGAGGTCCAAGCGACCACAGATGATTTAGGGAGTTGAGAGCATTTTTTGAGAGCTAACATCTGTTTTATGTCAATGTGGTTTAGTCTGCTTTTTTTAGTTCCAAAGACCCTGCACTTTTATCCCCATAGACACTGCTCCATAAGCAAAATCCAAGGTCTGTTGTGACTGCCTGTGCTGGAGCAGGAAAGCAAAATAGTAGACCTGGATTCTGAGAGATTTGGTGTGTTCACCCCATAATCTCAATTTTCACCAATCCTAGAACAAGAATTTGAAAAGGGAAAATATGTTGTTGTTAGGACCATAGAGATTTCAGGTACCATCGTAACTTCCACATTTGAAATCTTGCAAGTGGTATCATGGATATCATTGCTGTAATGAGACATAGAATCTGGAGGAATTATTTTGCCAAGTGGAAAAAAACTCAAGAATAGAGCTAAATAGAGAACAACTTTTTTTCCCCTTTGGAAGAAAAGCTCTTTGAACTGAAGTGTCCAGCAGACACCCCACAAAAACAATCCTGTAAGAATGAGTCAGAACAGACATCTAAATATTTTCTTGGAATCCCAGCCCGTGTAGGAGATCCCTTACTCAAGTGAGGAATTCTTGACACTTTGAGAAAGAATTCACGAAGATAATCAAGCCATTTAAGTATAGAAAATGTGAATACCTTGCAGTCTGCTGTAGTGTATCCCAGGAGTTCGACAATTTGCGAACAACCTTGGAACAGTAAACTGCCCAGAAGGTAAGGCAGAGAACTGATGATGTTATCCAAACTTACAGAATCTTAAGAAATGCATCTCTTAAATCTAAGGTCCCTAGGAAACTTAAATGGGGAATAAGGGGTAAGAGTGAAGTGACTGCATTTTGAACTTGGGAATTATCACAAACTAGTTCAGAAAGGAAAGGTCTAGAACTGGTCTCCAACAGTCTTCTTTCTTTGGCACCAGAAATATCCTTGAATAAAACCCTTCTCCTAATTGAGAAGGTGAGACAGCTCTTATTTCCCCCAAGCCAGTGTTTGCAGGATGACGGAAGGGAAAAAAGTTTGGCCTGGTGGATGAGGAGGGATCACCTGCAGAAAAAGAGAGAGATTTTCACTGCCACTTGTAGGTTTATTGGATTACACTTAGAACACATCTGTTTGAAACAGTCTGTTAAATGAAGGTTCAGACTTTATAGAAGAATTAAAGGACTGCGTTCGGGGGGGGGGGGTCTATCATATAGTCATTCAAACTTATTAGAATATTTATTTGCTCTGGGATCCTGCTTTCTTTTTACTGAAATTATATGAGGGGGCATAGAATCCCTTAGCAAACTTGGAGAAGAAGGGTTTTAAAATCTGAGGTTCTTTGAATCAGCTTCCTCTACCAATTACACTTTTTATTGGCATCTACAGCAGAAAATTCAAAAACTAGTTCTCTATCCAAGGGAGAAGTCAAAATTCCATTTTTGACATCCTCTGAGAGGTTTTGGAACATAACCAGGCAAACTTCCTCATGACAGTTCAAGTGGCAGCAGCCCTGGAAGAGGCAGCAGCACAGCCCTAGGCACCCTTTAAACATGGGTAGTGACTTTAGAAACAGTAAAAGACAAATTACACAAAGACGTGTTTCCTTACAAGAAGCAGCCAATGCCAACTCATTTCTCATTTTCTGAAAAGTAGACAGGATAAACGTCAACATACGAGCCTGACAGTATTGAATTCTAGAAGCACGGATTGCAGAATCATGCACGTTTACCTCATACTTATCAAAAGCGTTCTCATCCTTGTCAGAAGGAAAGACATTAGTATTAAGACTGTGCTTAGCAGCAGCTGGGTTTATTAAACCTATAATTGCTGGGTCTGTTCTGGGATTAGTGTCTAAAAACTTTAAAGACTAAAAAAAACATATATAATATATCTTCTTCATGGGGGGCAACAAACTAACTGGCAGGGAAATTGCAGGCTATAATAAAACTATCCCCCAAAGAAGAATGAACAGGAGGAATAGGTGTAGGTTCAAGAAATTCCTGCTGTAATAAAGCAAAATATTTTCTGGGGGACTGAGAAACATCACTGTTTTCCTACTGAAACTAGTAAATCATTCTAGAAATAGTCTCAGAGAAAGATAGTTCATCACAGGGACTATCCAAAGTCCCAGTCCCGTCAGAATCTGACTTAGAAATCCATGGAGGTATTACATCATGTGTACCTTCATTGTACTTTTGAGGGTTAAACTCTTGGATTTCTTAAAGAAAAGAAGAATATCTTTTTTTTTTCTTTTAACTGAAACAGCCATATAAGAAGGGCCAAGTACTAAAGCCTGAGCTAAGCTCAATAAATTACTCATGTCCAGTGTCACCGAGACACAAGATGTCATATGTTTAAACTTTTGTTTCTTTTGGACAGGAAGTCATGAAAAAACAGATATAAAATTATCAGCAATTACTCCCCTAGGGATGGACATAGCTTTTTGGCTAAGCACAGAGTCATTCCGTGCCCCTTCTACCAAGACTGAAAAGAGGGCCTTTCCCCTGCCCAAGATGGGCATGCCAATGGCCAATGAGGACATGTTTAACCTCAGTCCATGGTGGCTGCATGGGCTATACCAGCGGAACCCAGGGGAAAAGATGAGGGGTCCAAGGAACCAGCTTTGGCCACAGCAGAGTGACCACCTGCAGCTGAGGCAAAATAGTGTGTTGCAGTGGTAAAGGCTGCTTAACAATGTTTTTTTATTTTTTATGGCTGAAAGAAAGTAGAAATGAGGAACCAGTAGGTTAAACCTCAGCTTTGGCCGGCTAAGATCTAGTTATATTCAATTGGATGTATAAGAGAATTTAAGTACCTTTTATCTGCACTTTTTTCAAAAAATACAGCATTTTCATTGATTTATTTGTGTTGTGTTGCATTGAATATTAAATGAACTGGAAGTTTTGACTCTGTTTTTTCAGTTAGTTTTCCACCCACCCTCCCTGTTTTTGTTTTGGTGTTAATCTTGGTGGCTTTGAAACTGCCCGCCCCTCTTGTAAATTTGTGTTTGGATACTCCTTCTGGGCCAATCTCATTTGCTCACTCAACTGAGTGCAGTGAGATCATATT
The DNA here is from genome assembly GCF_019279795.1 of Protopterus annectens. Lineage (NCBI taxonomy): Eukaryota > Metazoa > Chordata > Ceratodontiformes > Protopteridae > Protopterus > Protopterus annectens. The sequence goes on from NC_056737.1 coordinate 1,892,652,320, forward strand.
CTGATTTCAGGCACTCCTACTGTGTACAAAGTGAGCATCTGGGAAAGAAAAAAAAAATTAAGCTTGTTTCCTGCCTTAAGTGGTCTAGACTGTTTGTAGGCTTCTGAGTCCCCAAGCCTTTCTGTGTTGGAGGGAAGCCTTCTAGCTTAATTCTGTTTCTTAGAACTAGCCAGTTTTCTAGTTTCAGCACTCAAATCTGTTTCTTTGAATTGAATTCAGCACTTGTTCAGAACTCATTGTAAGCACTAAATAAGCTGCAAATTATTACAGCACTCAACTTTCCTCACTTGTCTAGAGGAAAGCAGTTTTTAGTACTTAATAAATAAGCACCTTTCCAGGCATGTCTAAGGGTCAGCTCCCAGTGATTTCTCCTGTCTACCTGATGAATCTGGACATCTTGGGGCAATGCAGCAATTGCCTCATGTACACAGGCAACCCTCTCTTTCTACCATCCAACACTACAACCTGGGATAGATGCACTTATATAGCTAAACTGGAAGCAAAGCTCTCTTCACGCAAGACTGGACTAGACAGTCAAGTGGAGAAGGTAAACACTTACACCACACCACACTCATCACATAGTCCCTCAAAACCTACACCACCAAAACACACACATAGAAACACAAAACACACTCCTACATTCACAGAGGCTCTAAATAAAAACCTGCCCAAGCATCAGGGACCTCCAAAGCAGAAACGCACGCAAACTCTACCCCCAACACAACCCAAATGACACATAGCCCACAAACTCAGTGTGCCACTCAACCACAGCCCATAAGGCATAACAACGTACCCAACATTCTAGTCATAGGTGACTCTATAGTCAGGCACACTGATGTTCCACTCACCAGGCTGAACAAGGAGAAAGTTACTGTCAGCTGCCTGTCAGGTGCCAGGATCTGCCACATAACGCACGCACTCAGGTCACTCCACAACAAGTACAAATATGACACAGTCATTGTCCCTGTTGGTGTGAATGACCTGAGATGTACCTCCCTGGACTACATGAAAAGAGACATGGAGGAGCTCTCCAATCTTGTAGCCCAGGCAGGTATGACCCTAGCCCTGAGTTGCATCCTGCCATCACCTAGAATGATACCACAGTACAAGGACAAAATGATTGACTTCAACAATTGGCTAAGCTTCTGGTGTCTTTCTAAGGGGATCCTGTCTAACTGGGATGACATGATCGACAGACCACGATGCTTTGCCAGAGATGGCCTGCACCTGTCACCCTTGGGATTCCAGATACTGGCTAAGGCTCTTGCCACCCCTATAGTACCTTTTTAGGCATGGTTCAAATTACAAATTCACCACCGTAACAGGTACAAGCAAGCAAAATCTGAAGGTAATCCTACTCAATGCTAGAAGTCTAAACCTCAAAATGCACTCACTCGAGGCACTCCTTAAAATGGAGAACATCGACATCTGTGCAGTGACAGAGACCTGGTGCAAAGCTCCAGAGAGCACCCCTGCATTACCAAGCTATAATTCATACCACACCTTTTGGCCACCTAACCCGGAACGAAGCACTAAAGGTGGAGGCGTGTCCATATTCATTAAAGATATCCACACCTCCAGGCTAGTTGCACAGCATAATGCATCCAAGATTATCCAAGTGCAGCTAACTCTGGGCAAGACCACAATCCAAATTGTAGCTTGCTATAGACCCCCCCACCATGCCCCAGGATTCCCACTCCTCATTTCTTGATACACTGGAAAATATTAGGGTACAACCCAACATCCTACTAATGGGTGATTTCAACTACCCCACCATTAACTGGGAAAACTACTCATGTACCAACTCTTTTGCTCAACGTTTTCTGGAATTCATAACTTCCAACACCTTGGATCAACTTATTCAACCCCTACCAGGGGCAGCAATATCCTAGACCTGGTCATTACCAACATGGGCAACCGGTGTCCCACACCAGAGGTCAGTTCCTCATTGGTCAGATCCAACCACAAGCTAATCACTCTAGACATCCACATCCCGCCCCCCACCACAAATTAGGGAAACCAACGTAAAAAACTTCTCCAAAGCCAACTTCACACTTCTTAAGACAGAAGTGGCAAACTTCATGACACCCATGAAGACAGACACAAGAGGTACGACTGCTGAATCCTGCACAAATGCACTTTATAAGCACTTACATGAGTGCATGGATTATGCTATCCCTAATAGAACCAAAATGCTATCCTCCAAAAAAAAAGGAACCCAATCTGGTGGTCCTCTACCATAAACAAACTGTACAACATAAGAAAGAAACTGTTGCAAAAATGAGTAAAATCCCATGACTGGAGGAACTCCCTGGTCAACCTCAGTAAGAAGCTGAGATCCCTCATAAAATCCTCCAAAGCTAGTTACAAAAACAAAATTGCCACTGACTCTAAAGACAACCACAAAGCAATCTATGTCAAGAATCTCAATGGCAACACTCAGATCTGCTCTGAGTTACAGCACAATGGCACTAAATATACAGAACCAACTGATATTGCCAACATCCTGGCAGATAGGTTCAGTGCTAACTTTACCCCCCTCTCACCCCCTAGAGGGCCCATCTCTATACCGAAAGAATGCAAATTTCCTGTAATCATGGCTGTACAGGTAAAAACTACACTCTCCAAAGCCAAGAACACAGCATCCATAGGACCTGACAATATCCCAGGCTGCGTTCTACATGAACTACAGAATGAACTGGCACCCTACCCAAGTACCATGTTAAATCATAGCCTCACCTCAGGCTTTGTGCCCACTGAATGGCGCACCATGATGTTTATCCCACTCCACAAAGGGGGAGCCACAACAGACCCCAGGAACTACTGCCCCATTAGCCTGATGAGCCTGGTCTGCAAGGCCATGGAACCTATCATCATGGAACTCATAAACAAAGACATTGGTAATCTCCAAACTCTGGACCTTACCCAGTTCGGATTTGTAAAAGGCAGATCATGTCTCCTAAACCTGATTGACTTCTTTGAAGCAGTCACCAAAGACATAGATGAGGGTAAGGTGGTTCACACAGCTTATCTAGCTCTCGCCAAGGCTTTCGACACCATCCCCCACTCTGGAATTATAGATAAGCTCACTAAACTAGGTATAAATCCCTATGTCACAAGATGGGTTGCCAACTGGCTCATGGACAGAACCCACACTGTGAAAGTAGCAGACTCCAAATCTGACGTCAGACCAGTTACAAGTGGAGTACCACAGGGTTCAGTCCTGGGTCCTCTCCTGTTTGGTATCTACTTCTCTGAATTACAGGCTGACCCAGATGGTCTTTGGCTAACAAAGTTTGCAGATGACTGCAAACTAGGAGCCATAATCAAAACTCCTAATGATGTGAACATACTACAAAAGGGCCTCACTGAGACAGATGCCTAGTGTCAAAGCCATGGCTTGAAGCTCAATGCCAAAAAGTGTATTGTCATCCCCTTTGTTAAAAACTCTGTACCCATGAACTACCACATAGCTGGTAGTCTACTTAATGCCGAAAATGTGATAAGAGACCTTGGGACACAGGTGGACAGAAGTTTCTCCTTTGATAATCACATCACCACAGTGGTCAGGAAATCCTTCTATGTGGCTCACCTCATCACAAAAGGTTTCTCATCCAGAAAAAAAGAGGTCATTGTTCCCCTCTACTCATCACTCATTAGACCCATTATAGAGTACAACACCCCTTTTGGTATGTACCTCACAAGACATCTACAACAACGGAAAGGCCACAGAAATACCTCACAAAGAGGATTACTGGCCTCAAACAGATGCCCTACGCAGACCGTCTCACAAAACTCCAGCTTTACTCCGTCGCATATCGCCTACTCAGAGGCAATCTCTGCCTAACATACAAAGCTATGTCAAAGAGCTGTTGGACATGCTCCACTTAAAGAAATCCCATTCCCTCCGAGCTACACGCTCTAGAGAACTAAACCTTGTCACCACAATAAACAGAACATGCTGGAGGGATAGATTCCTGTCCCAGAGACTTCCCATACTCTAGAATAGACTACCTATCTATGTCAAACAGAGCTCCTCATTAGCACTCTTCAAGAAAAATCTTAATGACTGGATGGGAAATAGGAAATTCACCCCAGGGATCACTTCTGTGGCTCTGCTCGACAGGGGCACAGGAAAATAATTTTCTTGGGTGGCAAAAGCCAGGGTACATTTTTGGCTAGGCTTATATAGGCCCTAGGGCCAATAGCCTAGTACCTACCTATAAATCTATTAGTCAGAAAAAGGTGCTAAACAGCAATATCATGTAAAGCAAGAAAGCTGTTAAAAAGCACACAGAGTAAAAAGCACTTTAAACATTTATCCAACTACAAAAAGTAAAACAACCCACGTTTCTCTAAAGAAAATGGAGTTTTAAGTAAGTTTTAATAGTTTTTACCACAAAACTAAAAAAGTGGCCCTCCCATCTAAAAGTGAACAAATGTCACATGACAGTCAATAAAAACAAGTGTTCCTAGCTAAAATATATATATTTTACAGAAAAGTTAAGTTTTCTGTCACAAAAAATAAAGTGGAATTTTTTTCCCAAGGGGACCATATCTGCCCAGCAATTGATCAGCATTAGCCAACCATTGAGCATGCCTTCATGAATTAATTAATTGCCTAATTTTTTATATTCACTAAAATGATTCACACTAATGTCAGCATAAAATTTTTAGTGTTCCACATTATGTTTTTAACACTGTCACATATTTCTAGACCCTCCGGAACATGATAGTTAGTATTTATATCCTGCCATGAAAACATATTATACATCTGAAGATATATCCCTATTTGAAAAGAACTTAAAATTGTACATATGCCCATGTGAATATGTTATTGAAAATAGATGTTGAATAAATATTTGGATTAAAAATTAGAAAAACAGCAGTTATGCGTCTGTTGATTTTTTAGCTGAAACTGAATAATGCCTTTTATCAATACCATGGCTACTGATTTCAGAATAACAATTTATAGTTACTATATCCTAAATCTAATCAATAAAAGAGAATAATCTTCTGAAGAGGAGCTGATTTTTCTATGCATTTCATCTCACATCATATGTGACTGATTATAGGATAACCACGTTAGAAGTGTTGTTCAGAAAACATGATGAACAAGTAAAGTTACATGGTGCCATTTATATTTGGCCTTGCTAAAATCTTGGTGTTACTTTCCAGGGCAGAACTCACAATGCCTATCATTTGTTACCCTTGAATAGTTTCCATCTTATTCATTGTCAGATGACCAGAATCCTAAAAAATAATTTCCAAGCGAAACAGGAATAAAAAAGGTATAAAACTTTTAAGTGAAACTGGAATTAATAGATTCAGAATTGTGTTCTTTCACCAGCCTAGAAGTCATAAATATAGCTGTCATCCTCTTGCCTCAAGAATAATTAACAAACGTCACAAATCAGTGAAATGTTTTAAAATATTAATACTATTAACTTGAGAATTTGTCAGAATAAGAGAAAGTGAATTTACACACGTTGTTTCTGAAGGAAAAGAAGTTTATAATGCTGATGATTGCCTTTTTTTAAACTCAATATTTCTAAAATGACCAGTTTTAGGAAGAATTAGGAGGAAATAAAACTTTGAGCCAAAATCAGGGACTGTTGAGAGGTATGTTGGAAAGTTCAACACAATATAGAAATTTAAGCTTCCTAGATTGTTTGAAAAAATATGTTAAATTTAACAGGTAGTCTCTTCTTACCAAAAATGACACTTGAAGTCCCAATGAAGCCTGACTTTGTCAATATGTAATAACAAATGAACAATTAAGTTTAAACACATCTACAGATAATTTGACTGCATACAGTTCCCAGTGTCAACCCCTCCCCCATCCTTCCCTGTGTTTTATAGCATGCCAGAATAGCAGCTTGACTAATGCCTAATGCTTCTTAAGAGTACAAACACATTCAATGAAGAAAAACTCCGTCTCTCCTTGTGGAAAACTCATCACTCAGGGGGTGTTTAATCACAGCAGGTTAAGGACAAGTGTCAGCTAATGACAAACCTATCACCAGACACCTTAAACACTTGAAAATGGTAAATGTCAAAGCATTTCCAAATCAAGTCTTATATATGCATCATTGCATTCACTGCAACGTGGCACTATCTTCTCCAAGGGTTCCTCTGCTGTAAAGAGTCAAACCACTGTTTCAACAACCTTTAGCTAAAATATAATGAGTCATACACCACAGCAGTTGTGCTCGACCTTTACAGATTTAACAGGCTGTCACTTGTTGATTACTAAACATCAGAAAGCATACATTAGTATATTATATGGCTTGTTTGTTTATTATTATTTCAGTATCCTTGTTTAAATACCCAATATATTTGTTTGATTTGTTTTATAAGCTATATACTGTTTAATATCACAATATCAGCATATGGTTTACTATAATTAACTCAACACACAGGCAGCTGAGTTGACAAATTCCTGCAACCATTCTGCAAAAGTCAGCATACTGAATATCAGTATACCCGACACAAACACCAAACCCTGAAACTCCCTACTGCACTGGACTGAGTTACAAATGTTACCATGGGTCCGGAAAAAGGGTAAGTTTGGACAAGTGATAATGTTAGTTTTTGACAGTCTGATGTTCACAATGTGGGGCTCATGCAGGTGGACTCAACTGCCTCTGCGTTGAGTTAATGATAGTAAACCTCAGCATATACAGGTAATAGATAACACTGATTGCTTTTCTTAAAATCTTTATTCCCTCAGGCTCAGGTCATAGCTAAAAAAGAACCCACTGTACTAGCTTCTTTTCCTAGATATCAAATGAAAAAAGAAAAAAATTAATAAACATGACTCCTACTAACTCAAAATAAACCAGGCCTCTAAACACTGTTTAAAGTTATCAACTGCCTTTCTCTGTGTTTATAGGCTGTTTTAGATGGATTGAAATCCATAAATGCAAGACAATTTGACATTTTCATCAAACATGTTCTTGAACTTTTGAACTCATTGCAAAAAGAAAACACTAAACTGTGCTGTTAGTATTTTTACTAAGTGATAGTAACTTGTGGGTAGAAGTTTTTGGTTGATACATCTTTTGAGAGATAATTTCTTTAACTTGCACACAATCTATTAAATCATTACGTTTTTCTAGGCTTACTATATATAGAAATATAAATTTATAATTTTTGTTGCCTTTGTGTTTTTGTTTGGTACATTTGTAAATATTATGTGCTAATTTATCTTTCTTTTGTAAACATTTTAATTGCACTACCTGCTTGAGATCAACCACAAAGAACTGAAAGGCTGCAAAACTTGTCATATCACACAAAACTTCAGCAACTCTTTTTTATTCTTTATCTTAGGGGAGACCTGTTACCGGGATATACCACACTGAAGGACACCTTACATTTTGAATCGATTTGCTTAGAAAACCCAATTGGTGACCTGAAAACAAAGAGGGAACTCAGCATGAATAAAATGTATTAAACAATACAGGCTGGTTACTTTTTGAAAATGTGCATACTAATTGGACTGACAAGCCAGCCTGCCGTTCGTACATCCAGCATTACTTGAAGAAAGTAGTTCTGTAGCCAGTAGCTGTGAAAATAGATGTAAATATCACAGCACATCTACCTGCAGCATTGAAAATATGTATCATGACACACCTGCAGACTAGGGATAGTGACTGGCTACAAAATGTCATAGCATCTCTTCTGTATAATAAATTAATCGGTTTTACGTTACTTTCCAGATTCCTTCAAGTATCATCAGCACTTAAACAGTAGAACCTCAAAAAAAAAAAAACTCACCGGTTGTTAGGCCAGGAGAATATATACACACACTTGATTCCCTTTGGAAAAATGAGCAGCAGATATTGCTTTGTACTATGCAAGCATCAGTACATCAATGCTGAATGTTTGCACAGTACATCCTTTACAGAAGAACATTAAAGTTGATTTATGTAATTACATTATTTAGAAAAATCAAGCAATATATTTCTTAAATAATGTCATTGTAATTAACAATAAACCACTGCTGAATAGGTAATGTTGGATTTACCCACAGAAGCCTTTGGTTATTTGGGCATTCTGGCTTTACCCTTATGATCAAATCAAACCAGCTTTGAGTGAATCCAGTATTACCTACACTTGAGTGTAGGTTAAAGCCAGAACATCTGCTCTGCCATGTAGTTTGACATCTTCATATCTCAAAGACTCCCTTGCCTTTGAAATAATCTCTGCTCTTGAGTAAATGCAATTCATTAATTACTACATTCAAGAAGGAACTGGATGACTACATGCATACGTTCAAATTCTAGTACAGGATCTAAGACATCAAGATCATTGAAGGGCAGCAAGCCTTGGGGTTTATTCATCAGACTTGTGACCTAATAACTAGGGAAACTTTTTGAAAGGTAATATAGTCTTGACATTTACACAGACAGCTGATTTAGACAGTTATATAGTCTTGCATGTGTAAGCTGTTATACTCATCAGGGAGCACTGGATGAAGTCGACTACTAAAGGAAATTCTCGTTTGGTGCTCCTTATGAAATCCAACAGTAAATAGCATAATCTCTCCTAGTGCTATTCCTATACAATACTCATGCTGGACTACCCGTTTTATGAATCCTTGAATGGCAACATTAAACTTATCGCCAAAACTAACATATGTAGCACTGTAGTTGTCCCATATGACAGTAGTTCATTCACCAGCCTTTAGTTTCCATGCCTTTCATTGTATTTAATCTGGTCTGTTGACAGAAGCATCTTAAATCTATCTTTTGGAAAACTACTCATTTCATTATGAATCCAGCTTTATTCTTCTAGTAACTCTTTCTGCCCTACATTTTGCTTGTCTGAGAAATAACTATTTTTGTCATCTGTGCCAAACTTTGCTCTGTTAATTATTTTGTTCTGATATCCTCTATGGTTGTATTTTGTGTATGCTATGTGTGTAACTCCTCCTGGTTCGCTTCCTGTGCATTCCCTCCAACCCCTCTCTTACCCTTCTTCACATCTGTTACCCTCCCCTCATATTCCTCATATATATGCATTCATATGATACCTGCAGCAACTTTGTGTCTGAGGTTATGTGACAAAATATGCCATGCAGACACCATTTTTCTTGTTTGGTTCCTGATTCCTTGAATGAGCACTGAAACACAAAATCAAAACAAAAAAAAAAACTTTATCATTTATATTTTGAGGTCTCACACAGCTATGTTTCATCAGACATCAGACAGGATCATTATTTAAAACAGCGTATATAAACTTTTTTTCTGATTCTACTGTAAATAATCACTCACACACACACGCATATGCACATGCTCATGCACATATACAAACACTTACACTTTGATAAACATATTTGTCAAACTGCTGCTAGAAAAGTAATTCTACATACTAATTTCTTTTTTGCATTTTCTATGCATCTTGTATTAATCCTTCCCACTGCTATGAAACAAAAATACAAAAATAAGAAAAACTTGGCTACAGTGTCACCAAATTATTACCAGAAAAAAAAAAAAGTTAATTCCTTTAGCTGTCATGATATGCATCAAATCTTATTTATTTGATTGAGTAACTAATGTTTTGCAGGCAAGGTTAATCCATTAGACTGGTGGCCTCTTTTAATATAGAGATCCCTTTAATTTGCACTACACTGCAGTCCAATTAATAGCAAACTGCATCCAGGTACCTGGTATAGGAATAGAACCTCCAAAATTATAATCTTCTAGCATCAAAGATAATAGCACCACCTACTGAGCCACTGACAATTGTTTCTTTTATTTTTCCTTTTTTTTTTTGGTTGCATAAAACTTTTTCTCAGACTTGCACATTCTAATGTACCTCCATGCAGAGCCATTTCCTGAAAGTAATTATTAGATGAATCAGGATATTGCAGTCTTTATGCCTTTTGGCTTTTCCAGGTTAAGGGTCACCACAGAGGAACTCCGGTCCGCTAATGATTGGCAGTGGATATTTAAGGTGCCACGTTGCCAGCCCAATGCCCAACATTAGCATTAGAAAATTATATCTGCTGTTAGTAATGCCATGTACTTCTTTTAAAACCCAGCTGTTAAGATTATACTCATTCCAGCTTTGTATTTTGAAAATGGTGATTTTCTCCCAATTTGCTGAAGAAAGGAGAAAAGCAAATATTCATTTATTTTGTTTAGAAATCTTCTAATTGTTCTTCCTGTAAGTCATGACAACCTCAGGAGATATTATATTAAGTAGCAAGTTGCTTGGGGGAGGCATGTAAGCGAAAGGATGACAGGAGCTTTCTTGTATGCCCTGTGCCCTCTGCATGAAACATGAATTTTGGGCAACTGCGTCTTCTCACTCTTCTAATCACATTTTTTGTTGTGATTTTGAGATGGACTTAAAATGTTGAGGTGATTTAACTACTCTATTGAAATCCAAGATGCACATCTTGTTTTGAATAACAAAATCCCAGAGATGACAACATAATGAACACTAAGAAAATAGCATGAAGTAAAAATTCAATTCAATTTAATTTAAGTATATCAGATTATGTAAATATGCCAGTTAATGTACAAGGGCAGTAAAGAAAGGGAGGAAGGGTAATTTAATGTACAAAGACAGTAATGAAGGGTTGGAGGGAAAGTGGTCTAGTATGCATAAGATTCATCTCTAATACAAAACATTACATTTCTTTTTACATTTCTATATCCTCCTTTGGGTTCAATCAAGCCATTTTGGTGACCCATTAGCTAATTTTCCCCAGTCATATGTATTCACAGCACCCAATATCAACTGGGGTCTCAGCTCTTCACTGGGGATTTCTGTCATTTAACCTTAATTTTTCAAGGCCAGCAGAAGGCTGCAACCCTTAGCTTATCTTGTGTTTTTTTCTGTGTTTGTGTAGACTTCTGTGTGTGTGTGTATGTGTGTGTGTGTGTGTGTGTGTGTGTGTGTGTGTGTGTGTGTGTGTGTGTGTGTGTGTTTATGTATGTGTGTATGCTACTACGGGTCCCCATCAGTCTGATTGAGTTTTCAGAAACTCAAACTCCATATAGTTGAGATCATATGATTGAGTATTTGAAAATTCAAAGTTTTTGAATGGAGAGTGTGCTGCAATGAGGATCAGGAAATTTACCCTTCCTCACTGTAGTGTGATCTCTGAGTTGGTATATATAATTTGCAGGGAGTGTAGGGGTGCAGGTGACTTGTCATCAACATTTACAAGGGCAGATTTTTGTACTTTTTTTGTGTGTGTGTGTTTTTTTTTGATGATCGAGTTTTTAGAAACTGAATCATATGGTCTCTTCAATACTGATTTTGAGTTTCCGAAAACTTGATCATCTAACATAGACCCACTACTGTAGCCTTCTTTGTCTAGTGAGGAGTTTGCTGGACTGAGTCCATAGACTTCAACAGACAGGAATCTGAGCTACACAAACAAGGCCTGCAGTGACGATGCATGCATTATACCACAAAAACAAATGAATTAAGAGGCTAAAGAAATTTACCTTGTATACCTTGAAATAATGGAGATAGAGAAGCAGCAGAGCTGAATATTAAATTCATTATGGTATTAACGATACACAAATGAGCACTCTGAATCAGATGAGGTGATACATAAGATCCATGGGGTACAAATCGGATGTATAACAACAGTGTTACAGAAATTATTTTCAAAAACATTTTTGATGACAGAAATAAAGAGAAATAAAACATAAACTAGCCTTTTTATGGAATGAAGCATCAAGCTCTGTAGCAGTTTTAGGACTGTGAAAACAACAAATGGGAAAATAATTTTACTTCTACAAATATATTATATCATGCTGGAAATAAGGTGTTCATTATTATTACATGCAACAATGTGTTACTGATGAGAATGATTTGTTATGAAATCAGCTTTCTCATTTCTGGCATTCAGTTTCCTTCCCAAATTGTATTATATCTTATCGAAATGCTTTTTTAAAATTGGTACAAGGCTATACATGGGTTATTCTTGGATTCACAGCCTGTGGAAAATCTGGAAAATAATTGTCAGAATTAAAAACAAGAAGATTTTGGTATGAGAAGATTTGCACTTATATTTCCCATCTATTTCCTTCTAAACTTGCAAATAAAAATATACATTTGGAACAGAAAACAACATGTAACATCTTTTGGAAACTGGCTTGGCAAGTTTCACTGCAGATTTAATAATTCACTTATGTATGCCTTTGGAACTTTCTGGTTTATTTGGCTTGGATCTTAACATCTGTCATGTATTCTTTGTATAGTTTAAAATGTTTTGCTGGGATTTTTTAGCTCATAGCTTAGTAAAGTAATCTAATCTTCATTAAGTAAACGTTAATTAGTTTTTTTTTTCCTTGATACCTTCATATCTAGCAATAGTTACTTATTTTTGTGTATAGCAGGGATAACCCAAAGGATTACTTTATGTGTTCTTTATACTGTGGTGGTCCAGACATGTTACACTATGCAACTTTCCTAGTTTTTGAATGTTATATATCTGAAAAATGCTCCTTTGATTGCCATTCTAACCCTTTCTTGTGCAAACAAAATCACAATAGACCTTTTAAATAGCAACAGCTTTAACCTTATAATTCATTTGTTTCTGTGACAGCTGTCTGACTTTTAGACCTGCATACTTATACAGACTTATCTATAAACAGTATAAATAGTGACTCCACATTGTGCAGAATTCACAGATAACAAGTGCACTTCAGTGTTGTACCTTAAAATAGACTGCTTTCATAATACAAAAAGGAAAAAAAAAGGTAAACAAAAAGGTCTTACTTTTTTTCTGGATGTATTGCATTTTATACAAGAACAACAGTAGCAAAACTGATTATAGATATGGCAGTTAAAGCATAGGAAAAATATTCCCCTTTTGTCCCCTGTAACACTACATAAAATCATGAAGAAATGCTACAAGATGTTTATAGTGCAAATGTTCTATTGCGTCAACACGCAATCATCCTTAATTCAATATTTTACTAATGTGGGAGTTGCAGTGAGTTCTTGCCAGTTTTCTAAAATTATATTGTCATAGTATACCTAGGCAAAAGCATGGACTCAGTGTCTTTGTATGTAAATTGTGCAGCTTAGGTGTGATTCCTGCATCTGTCACGTAGATGTTATACCTTTGAACAACTATCCAAGCAACTCACTAAATGGCTATATCATACCTGAAGTCTGACATTTATAGCTAGGTAATATGATCTTTTTACCAAGGGAATTTTAGTCATGGTCAAGTGGTTGTGGTGTTGGACTAGAAATCCATTGGAGTCTCCCTGCACATGTTGAAATCCTACTGTTTATGGGCTTTTGCTTTTTTATTAAAGCTGGAGGTTGGTATAATGGTTAAGGTATTTACCTCACAGTTACAAAGTACAGCATTTGATTCTCAGCTTTGAAAGGCAAATTGATTAAGCTTAAAATGGCCTAGAAAGGTAGCTAGCCTAGTACTTACCTATGCACTTATTAGCAATAAATATACTCAGCTATCTGTTACTTGGCACCTGTTACTGTAGGAGACTTTCTCTCCATCAGAGTAGAAATCCATTTTTGTTTGGCACAGCACATTTGCTTTGCAGTAACATACATAATCAAGTTACAAGGTCATTCTATCAACCAATTCTTCAAAAATAATTCAGAGTATATGAGTAGAGATCTATACTAAAATCATTCTTCTTGATGGTTTATTTTCTCTATGCTATCAAGTCAGAAATTTGAGTAGTAAATCATCCTGATGGCTAGCAAAGTAAATGATGCTTTCTTAAAACATCACTGCACTTGACAAAAGAACAAATACAATTATAAAATGCAATGCGCCAATCAGATAACGCTTGGGAATTATAATTATGCCACTCTAAATGAATTAGCATATGATGGCAATTTCATATTGAAATAAATAGAGATATACCCTTGTCACAAGAATTGCAGGTAATGCTCAACATAGATGCTGATATATAAAACTACCAGTACTAAACCCTGTCTAATCAACCAAAGCAGTTCTAGTACAGACTCAATAATATTGGTCAAATGTGCAAAATCAAAAATTAAATTTCATGTGGTCATAGTCTAAATAAAGAATCTGCATTCATTTATTTAAATTTGTTAATCAGGGTAGAACACTGAGCCAAGTGGATGCATTTCAGACTCTGCTTGGGTGAAAAGTTACACAAATAAATACAAATACAAAGATGCTTCTATGAACATACAGTACATGTAATATTTGTGCATTATAGTAATGCTGTAATGACAGAGAATGTAGATCTGGTATAAAAGTGAAACATAACTGCTTGGCACAGATCAGTATCTAACTAGACAAGAATAAAGGACAGAAACAGAAAGCAAGTTACAGTCATGAAGAGACAGTGAACATGAAATATTAGTAATGGAGTAAAAAAATGGATTGATGTGAACGATTGGTAAATCCAGTTGCAGTAGTAAAGGATGAGGAGTGTTAGAACAGGAGTGCCAGTGCTGAGGCCTGAAGGAGAAAGAGTTGAAAACTGGTCCCTGAGGTAGGCAAACAAAAGTAAGAAGGAATTAGTGGATTGGGGTGGGGGGTGTTCAGGATGGGTTACACAAAACAGTAGCAGATTTGAATAGAAAATTAATTATGTAGATCATGTGATAGAGTTTTAAGGCATGCAGAGTATATGAGAAAGATATAGTAAGGCTAAGTTTAAGTTATGGCATTCTTGGAGTGGCAGTGACATTAGGCGTCTTTTTTTTAATTTCTATTGAAATAATTTATCAAACATTATTTTAGACATATTTAACCATTAGTAAAAGTCAGTGATGCAGAATATTTCTCTAGGTAGATTTAAAAATAACCCAAAAGTTTAAATGTAAGAAAGTTAACTTAGATACTGTTTACATGTGATGAATTTCCACCACTCTATAACTTCTGCTTAATATATTTGAAAGTAATGGCATTTAAATTGGAATATCATTATGAAAAAGAATTCACAGCAGTTTTAAGTTTAAAAGACATATAATCTAGAACTCAAGATTGAGTTCTAAATGGCAAATAAAGGACTGTTAGTGCACCTTCCTCTGGCTTTAGTACAAAATGTTTAAAATGTCTCTGTTTGAATTTGTTACATGGCAGCGGGTCAGATTCTGTAAAGTTCATGGAATCCAGAGCATTACGCTGATATCAGCACAAAACTTATGGATAACATTTTAATATGTTAATGTATGACAAACAACTCAGAATAGCTCAGTGCACAATGAAGTATCATAGTTACAATGGTACACTATATAAATGTGGAAGTAGTCTGTAAAAAATAAAAGTTTGTCCAATCAAGTTGCACAGTACCAAAGTTATGGAAAGATGATCATAATTCAAGAATCCTGATGGTTGTATAGAAATATAATAAAATCTATATGGTAAGGTTAAGGACAACTACGTAATGTAATTGACTCCGTTATGATAAAAATATATATATATGTATATATTAACAATGCAACTGTCCCAATGTAAGCCACATAACATTCATAACATATATTTGCAGGAGTAGGCACAAATGTTTCAGACAACTATGGATTTTTCTGTATTCCATCCACTAACTTATAATACGTGCTTCAAAGGTGCTAAGGTATTTGTAATAAATGTATTTGTATCACTCTTTAACTATGGATATCTACATAATGCATGTACCGTTAAAATATATTGGCTTGAACTTATGGATTCTAATGAAATCCATAAATTTTCTAATAAAAAAATTAAAGGCGAAAGGCAAGCATGACCACATCGCCATAGCTAACAGTAATGTACACATCCATGGAAAATAGGAGCTAGAAAAGAGGATGTGGGGTATGAGTGAAGAAGGGGGATACTCAAGAGGGATGTTGGAATAGATGAACCTGAAGACAGTCAGAAGGGCATGGGCAATGTTTTTATTTTTGTGGGGGGGGGATAGGCCCCATTTTTTAAGAATAGATAAAAGGTAAATATTGCGAAAGTGGAGGTGCAGGTAATCACAGTATGTATACCCACAGCACTAATAGCACAACACAAGACAAAGAAAGTTTGGGAAAAAAACAGTAGTGACAAGTAAGTTACACAGATAGTACTTTGCACAACACAGGTAGTGGAAAGTTGAGAATCAGTATGCAGATGCATACCAGCCATGCTGAAATGCAGAAACACATATCTACCTATCCAATATCATATTATGACATGTTGCAAACTGTGTGGCAGTCATACCTGTATGTGTGCGAACAGTGGTAGATGTGTGTTCTGGGGTAGTAAAGTAGGATCACAGTACACATTGGATATATATACATATATCCAAATAGTCCATCATGTGCACATGCAAGTCAAGCAACATCACAACTTCAGAAGACAGAACCAAACCTATGGCTGTGCATGTGAAAGGCAAACAACCAAGCACAGTGCCAAACAGAAGTACTGCAGAAGAGCAACAAATGCTATTGCATCCACAAATAGGTGTATACAAAGTCAAAACAAATGTGTAATGGAATGTGTGTATGTTACACAAATATGCCATGTCAAAGGCAACACACAGGTATAGCTGTGTATGTATATGTATATATATATATATATATATATATATATATATATATATATATATATATATCAGTAGCATAAATGAATGTACATGAAATCAAGGTCAATACATACATGCACCAATGACATAATAATATGTTCAAAAATGTAACAGTACAGCATAATGAATATAGCAAGTTGTACACAAAGATGAGAAAAAACTACACTGGGTAACACAGAAGTATAATGAGAACAAGGATGTACTGCAACATTAGCCAACAACTAGTGTGCACATGTCCTGCATTGTACAATGGACATACATGTGCCATATGGTCACTTTGTCAAATTAATAAATGGCAATGGACACTAGTTTTAACAAAGGCAAACATACCTGCATAAAATAATAGGGAAATACGAAGGCAGGAGGGAGAGAGACCACCTGAGCTGGACTAGACAAACTGACACAATGCAAATGCATGTGTAAAGCACACAGGTTGCGGTAGAAGCTACACAGATATACATTTAACAAAATGAAAAATGTATGTCAAATGGCCAGATGGCTTGCTGACATCCACAGAACTTGACAAGTATAAAACACAGATGCACAGTAATGTGCAATCATGTCACCTCAACGTTGGTATGCAAGCTAAAAATTAAAAAAAAATACACATATACTGTCATGCAAATGTCAACTAAAGAAACACAAGTGTAAGTCAACCACTCTGTTCCTTATGGAGCACTGGACACTCCTGCGAGCATCATTATAGCACATCAGCAGTAAATCATTGAATGCAAACATGTCAAATGCACCTTTCTCTGTCAGTATGTATCTGACTATGTGCACTTACATGTACAGTCATTTGATGTGTACAGCTATTTCTGAAAGGTGTACACTGATGTTACTATGTCGTGGGTGTGGAACTGTTACATACAACAAACATGGTGTAACGTACTGTGAAACAATGCGTTATCTGTTACATGGTGTACAGATCCCACTAGAAATCAGGACTCTTACACATCCTAAACAATTTAAGACAGCCACCAAAGAGCACTTTAAAAGTCACTGGTTCTGCCACTGCACTCTCCCTCCTTAACATCCCCTACTTCTCATAACTTAATCTACTTTCTGCCCTTAACTCACTCTTCTCACTAGCTCTCTCTAATCTTCCTTGACTACTCTTTCTACTATCTTCAAAAATTGGCAAATCACCTCAGAGAAACATTCTATTGTAATTGTCTTGCCTTCATGCAACTACATTATGATAAAATTGGGTTTTTGTAACCACTTACCCCAAAAACTATATTCATCTTAATGACATATTTCTTTTTATACATCTTGAAGTAGTTTTGCTATACTCCTGATTATTGACATTGTATAACATTGTATTGCTACTTAATGCCTTGTAATAATCCTGTCACATTGCTGTTTAATGCTAGTTTATAATAAACATTTTTAAAATGTTGGAGCTTTTCTCCCCAGGCCTCTGCTGAAAAAGGGCTTTTCAGCTCAGTCAGACAATCCCGGTCAACAAACGTAAAATAAATAAAAATTAACTTTACATTACAATTTGATGCAGTCAGCAAAACAGGACTGTACATAGACAAAATATACCTGAATATGATCCCACATGGCATTAATATAACCAGATCATGACATGACACCACATCTTGACAGTGGGATATCAAGACAGCTATCATCAAAAACATGTTGAATACCTAATATGGCAAAACAGAAATCCAAGGCACATCACACTATTAGTGATGGAGTAAGGACAACATATGCTGTCTGTCAGTCACCCCAGTAACACACATCTTTACTCATGATCTCTTGCAGTAATATCTGAAAGTTAACTGCCACAATGCATGGATAGTTGAATATGTGCAGAAAGTGTTATGTGTTAATGTGTGTCACGCACACATAGAAACTAAAGTAAATGTCATACGATAATAACACATAAGCATGACAGATACATGGCATGCATGTACAAGAGTGCTTATAAAGTGTAATCAATGAAATGACAATCACCATGTTGGCAGCATAACAAAAGTGCAGCATGCAGACCATATTTATCGACCAAAGGGAAAGGGGCTGATGGGGATGTGGCTCCCAAATGATCTCACAAGCTATCACCCTGAGTGAATCTTGCACAGTTCGTGCCATATCCTCAAATAAGGTCCCCAACATTTCCCTCATCTCTGTTTGGAACATGTAAGTAATAACCACCCAGATCTCCTCCAAAAATCATCTTTATCCCAGTTGTGTTCATAGGTTCATAAGTCCATAGGTAGGTATTGGGCTATCTGCCTGAAGGCATTTATAACCCTAGCCAGAATGTGTTGGCTTTCGCCGCCACCTTAGATTAGTTCCCTGTGCCTCTGTCCAGCAGAGCCACTGAAGGGATCACCGGGGTAAACTTTCTGTTTCCCATCCACTCATCAAGGTTTCTCTTGAAGAGTGTTAGTGAGGAGCTCTGCCTAATGTAGATTGGAATCTTGTTCTAAAGCATGGGAAGTCTCTGGGACAGGAATCTATCCCTCCAGCATGTCGTATTTATTGTTGTGGTGAGGTTTAGGTCCCTAGAGCATGTGGCATGAGGGCATATGGTTTTCTTTAGCTGGAACATGTCCATCAATTCTGGGATGGACAAGGCCTTGAATGTCAGGCAGAGATCACCTCTGAGTAGGCGGTATGCAACCGAGTACAGCTGGAGTTTCTTCAGTCGAGCTACATAGGGCACCTGTTTAGGACCAGTGATCCTCTTGGTGAGGTACTTCTATGGTCTTTCCAGCTGTTGCAGGTGTCTTGTAAGGTATATCCCAAATGGGGTGTTGTACTCTATGATGGGTCTGATGAGTGATGAGTAGAGGGGCACAATGACCTCTTTTGATCTGGATGCGAACCCTTTTATGATTAGGTGGGCAACATAGAAGGATTTTCTAAGCACTTTGGCAATGTGATTATCAAAGGAGAGATTACTATCTACTTGGGTCCCCAGATCCCTTATTACATCTTCCATATTTAGGGGACTACTACCTATGTGGTAGTTTGTGGGTACTTTGTTTTTTCCAAAGGGGATGACTATGCACTTTTTGGCATTTAGCTTGAGGCCATGATTTTGACACCAGGTATCCATCTCAGTGAGACCCGTTTGGAGGATGCGTGTGTGTGTGTGTGTGTGTGTGTGTGTGTGTGTGTGTGTGTGTGTGTGTGTGTGTGTGTGAGAGAGAGAGACGTCTTTTCTGGGGTGCAGACAGGATGGATCTGACATCATCATCATCATCATCATCACCATCATTGTCATTCTTGGAAGAATCTGGCAGTGGCCTTGCATGTGCACTTCATCATCTTCAGAATGGAGAACATCCACAGGTACTATGCTCTGTAAAGATTAATTGCAAAACACAACAGAAAAAAAGAAAAGCAAATGTCTGTCACACAGAACAGATTAATTGCAAAACACAACAGAAAAAAAGAAAAGCAAATATTTGTCACACAGAACAGTCCCATGAATATCATACATAGCACAACACAATATGATTAAGATGAAAATTTACACAGGGACTGAGACACATGCATTATGGGCAGAGTTACCTATGGTCCTGTATGTAGTACTCCTAAAAAGGACAACAGTATTCTTTTATAAACAATTCTATATCCTTAAACATACACACACACACACACACACACACACACACACACACACACACACACACACACACACACAGGTCATTAGCTTTGTGAAAATGCATGAATGCTCAAATCAAGATATTGCACTGTCTGCATCCAATGATTTATATGAACAGCCACGATGCCTCATTATTAAAATGAGGAGAATATAAAAATTGCTCAAAGATACAAAAAGTCAACATTGTTAGATTTTAGCCATAGTTATATGCACAGCTACTGTGTGATAATTTCACTTACATTACTGATGCATGATGGGTATTCCAGTATTCTAATGAATAAACATGTTATTGTAAAAATACAGGCTTGAAAATAGAGAAGATGCATTTCAGTTAATAAAATGCATAAAATAATCAACACAATTCTGATCCTCAAGCCTCTGTCTCCTCTTGATGCACATAGCTCTGTTCTGACTGCCATCCTTGTTGCATGAAACAAAAAACAGAATGTATAAAAATGTATTCTACAGATAATATTGACACACATTTTTCAACACAGTTGGTAGACATTTCTTTCTAAAGAATATTAGATAAGCACAATATACAGTTGACATTTTTACATTTAGGTGTTAACATATTTGAACACAGATTTGCGGACATGACATTCAAACCTGCAACCACAATCTACATGCAAACTCTAACCTTGAGAACTACCCACCTACCTAATAAATCTTAAATTAAAAAGCATGTTTTGCAGGTAGTAGAAAGAGTTTATTTTATGGCATCATCTTGATTGGGTATGGTCTACTAATAATGCTCTTGGCTTAGGATTGCAAAGTATTTAGCTAAACAGTAGGAAAAATACATCACTGTGTTCAGATACTTTTTTTTTTCCATAATAAATCTTTATTGTTATATTATTTTGAAACACAAGTAAGATCAAAAATAACATATATTCACAAATCAAACATTAACTAATATCACTAATAACCACACTCTATATACAATATTTACAAGAATGCTTCCATGTAATACATTTAAATATAAAAAAGCATAAGAGTAAATGCAAGTAAGACAGTTGATTACTAAATTCTCTCCACACACATAAATAATTATTAATATTTCCAAGTTGAAAATACTATGCTAGTATAATATTAAAAATCTGTTCCCAAATTTTTGGATTATTAACATTTTTATTTTGTGGGTTTAATAGTAATTTATGAGCCAATATATGTTTTGTTGCTAGAACTCTAAAGTTCTGCCATGAAGTTTTAGATGGGTCTAACCAATTTGAAGCTATATAAAGCTTCATTAATAGAAAAATATTAATATATATAATAATTTGTGATGTAGGGATCTCTTTCGGGGGAATATGCAGAATCATAAATTTCCATGATAACGTTGTACTTTGGTAACCCACCTTCTGAAGTTGAGTCTTACGGGAATTCCAAAGTTTGAAAATACATTTACAACTCCAGAACATATGAAGAAGATCAGCTGGTTGATTCTTACAATATGGACAAGTTGGTGAATTTTTGGGATTAAATTTATGCAGGGTAAGGCGTGTATAATATGCATTGTTCCAAATCATCAACTGGGTATATATTAATTTTTGAAGAGAAGTAGATTTGATGGTCAAGTCAATTGCTTTTAACATATTACTTCTATCTGTCAGTAAAATTTTCTCTTCCCAGTAGTTTGATAACAAAATTTTATCATGAAATTGAAATTCTTTAATTAATTGATTTGCTGTCGTGATATATTTAAGATCCTGTTGGAGAGCTTGCCACAACAAAGAGCATCTATTAATAGCCTCTTCTTCTGGTTTAAAACTTTTAAAATAGCTTATAGTGAGTTCTCTAATTTGTCTCAGAATAACCAGATACTTTTTAGGTAAGTTAAGGTCTTGTCTTATTTGATTGGCCGAACTGTCAAGATGTTTATATATATCAATCAAAGTTAGATTAACTATCAATGGAAACTTGTTGAGATCAATTAGTTGATTATTCAATTTTAAATTAGGATTCTTATGAAAGGGTTGAAAAACCATCATATGTTGAACCAAATCTAATGAATGAAATAAGTTATGTAAAGAAAATATGTTAATTTTGATGTGTTCAATAATCCCATAGAATTTCAATGTATCCTTACCTAAAAAAAGTATTGCTTTAGGATTGATATTTAACTTTAGAATATATTTATAATTCAGAACTACCCAAAGTGGTGTCCACTTAGTATTTATATCATAATTGGCAATTCTTAAAATTCTATTAGAATTTACAATTAAATAATACATTTCAAAATTAGGTAATTCCAGTCCTCCTCTATTTTTTGGGGTCATTAATTTATCATAAGATATCCTGGTTTTCTTTGGTTCCCAAATGAATTTAGCCAATTCTTTATGAATCTTTTTAAAAAACGTCTTCGAAAGTAATAAATTGGCTGACCTAAAAATATACAATAACCGTGGTAATATGTTCATTTTGATAATTGAAACTTTTGCTAACATTGGCAGTCGTAAATTTTTCCATCTCCCAAAATCCGAAATTATTTGTTCCCAGATTGCTTTAATATTATTATTGTAAAAGTCTTTATTATCTGTAGAGAACTCAATACCTAGATATTTAATATTTTCTTTAAATGATACCTGTCCCACTAAGGGCAATAACGAAAAGGGTGTGTTCAGATACTTTAATGGTAATGCACAGCATGTATCCCTCAGACAGTTTGAAAGTGTCATGTAGCATACATCTTCTGTGAGCAGAGCCATACATGTTGCTGTAGATTAAGGACACAGAAATATACGTGTGAGGACCGTTATTCCTTATTAAAATGCACATCAGTAGGAAAAAAACATACACATTCCCTGTTCTTAATTTCAACTTTTAGTCTGCCTAACCCAGCCCTTCAAAATTCTAGGATGATGTTGTTCTACTATAGATTTCAATATTTCATAAGAAAATAAATCCTTGTAGCATTTTTACAAAGTATACACTATTAACCAAAAAATTGCTCAGACATATAACAGGATTTATAACAAGATGTACTGCCCCCACAGTTAAGTAACTGATGTTAAAAGAATGTTACAGATTATGGATGTATTAATAGAAATTCGATGAATAAGTGAATTATTTGCAATTATGATCAAAATATACATTAATATCAATAAGTGTAATATGCTTCAATAAATAAATGCTATGGGTATATTAAAGCAAAAGAACAGTTTCAAATATATCTGGCCCCTTTCCTAAATTTGATCACACAGCACACCAAAGTGTACACATGCTGGCCTGATTCCTTACTAGCTGAGATAACAGTCAGCAAGTGATACTTTTAAATAAACAGGTGCTGCTCTCCAAACACTGCTGTGCAACAGCTGATGTTATCAGAACATTACAGATTACGGCCATATTCATAGAAATGCAAAGACTGTATCAGTGAGTCATTACCATGCACTATGTAAACCTTAATATAAATTATTGCAATATGGATCTTCCAAAAAATGCTACTATTGAAGTTAACCAAGGTGACAGGTACAGATATGTGTTTTCCCCATGTAGTTTGGAGCCAACAACGTTCCAAAAACTTAGACATGCTGTCCAGTTGCTTAACAGATCAAGCTAAAATTCAGCAAGGGTTTCATTCTAACAAACAGGTACTGCAGGTGTTTAGTAGAAATATTGTGGTAATAAGATGAATACAGAAAATACATGCAATTTTTGGATGTTTCATAGTAAAGAAATAACAGCTATCAACACATAATTAAAATCATATATGTAAGCAATGAGACGAGAATTACATTTTAAATTAAATAAACATGTCTGTGTAATTGTTTAGGAGGAATGACGGAAGGAAGTTATATACATGTTTGTATTCCAACTTGTAATGGTCCAGGTGGTGACACAGTGGGACCATAATAGAAAACTACAAAATGCATAGTCATCAACAGCCTAAATGCTATAGGTTTCTGTGACGCATAAGAACAGAAGTTATGTGAAGTTATATAGTTAAATGATGTAAAACGTGTACATCTACAAAGGACACACTTATGGCTATCATACATGTTATTACATAAATTAACAACATGGGTATCAAAGCCATATTTAAGAGGGCAGCATTTACCAAGTCCAATTTATTATCCCCACAAGCTAACTATCACAGCAGCTAATACATGATTATAAAAACATATACCTGATATATATGGCATAGAGAAATATCTGTACAATCTGTAGCAATGCTCAGATATATGTAGACTATTGCTATTACTGTAGGGATCTAGGCACTACTTCCACATCTTGGCAACCTTCCTTTGAAACTGTTCCACTTCCCTCCAACGTAGGTCATCATAGCAGTGACAAACTGTCAGTGATCCCTTGTGATCTGGTTTCATACATTTATCAAGGAGAATTTCCTGGGTCAGGCTGACTTTCATCCTCTGCTCCAGTCTGGCATATACAGTCAACATCTGGTTTGTCTCCTTTTCAGCCCAGTTGGCACATGGACATGTCTCAATATCCACAAAGTATCAATCACAATCCTTAAGTAGAAATAATACAAAAACACATAAATGCTCACTGAGGTACCACTCAGTTCACAGTTAGCAATAGTCTGATCAGTAAATGAATCAAAATCAGTATTTGAAAATGGTACTGATGTCATGCTATAAGATCATTTGGAAGATAACTGGCATGTGCCACACATGGTACCATTTATCAATGCCTATTGGGTATTTATGCAGCACACCTGAGTCTTTTGGAGCATAATGGCAATTTATGCAGATGCGTGTGAATGAGATTCCAAACACTCGAATTTTAATAAACCTCATTAATTATGTATAGTGCAAATGGTACAGTTAGGTGCACACAAGGTGCACTTCGATTCTGTTATTCACAGTGAGAGGTACAGTGGAAATTATTAAACTTTCTGTTGTGGTGATTGGTACATCTGTTAAAGTTATGCATTTCAAATGGTACATTTAAATTCATATTTACTCAAAATGGTAATTTTAACAGAAGTCATCACAAGTTACTGGAGTGATATTGCCTTGAATTTTATGCATACAGCTGTTGTCCTTCTAAGTAGTTTATTTCAGTCCCATATTCAGTTGTATAGACAGACTTCCACTGCAAATGTTATCAGTGTATGAAGAATGATTTACAGGTAATCCACAATTCTTACTAGAAGTCCCTTGCACTCTGTGGTGTAACTACAGAAACCTAGCAATTCCAATGGTTTCTGTACTTGGTACGTGATGTTGATATTATGGATATTTCTTATTTCATGTCTCATAACAAAACTGTATAAACATGTGCTTTCGCTGTTATAGATATGACTTCAATGATGATTCTTTACAAAGGTATTATCAGTACTGTCTCAATATATTTCATAGCCTTACTGTATGTGGCCTGGTTATGGATCCTGAGGTTTACCCACGCATTCCTTAAGTTCTTCAGATTATTATTTGCTGTAGTATTTGAATATGATACACAAGCAAACGCATATGGTGCAATGCTGTTGGCTTTGGATTTCCATGAAAAAAAAAAAAAAAAAATATATATATATATATATATATATATATATATATATATATATATATATATATATATTGTCAGGGGTTCTAATCCCACTGAGAAACTATAAGTTATGTTGATTTTACCAATGAAGGCATTGTTATTACTTGTAATATGTCACATTAGTATTCATCACACACAGTGTTATGCAGACATTTTCAATACACAGGAAATCACAATGTTTATTTTGACATATGCTGTTCATAGAATGAAATGCATAAATGGGTACAAACATGAATGTTATCATGTGCTTATCAATGTCTTTCAGATGGCCAATGATCCTAGGGATGACAACTTGTCTCCCCAGGAAAATATTATCATAATTGATGCTCACCACCAACATGGAAGGAGACTCCGAGGCCATTCAGGTGATACTGTTTGAAGAAATTAAATTTGGATGGACCTACCATTAT
Organism: Protopterus annectens; assembly: GCF_019279795.1. Lineage (NCBI taxonomy): Eukaryota > Metazoa > Chordata > Ceratodontiformes > Protopteridae > Protopterus > Protopterus annectens. The sequence goes on from NC_056737.1 coordinate 1,892,678,407, forward strand.
GATCAATACAGCTGGAGGCTACAAACAACCTCATGAGGCCAATAGAAGATGCTGCTCAGATTCTTCATGCAGTCAACAGAGTGAAACATTATGAAAAATCGAGGAATGCCACCAGTGGGGGAACAATACTGGCCCCCTGATAAAATCACAATATTTCTGGCTTTACTGCATACAGCAAGAGGGTACTGACATATCTCTGGTGGTGAGATTGGAGCTGGGGTTCCAGGATGGACATGTATGCATTTATTTCTACCACATGGATGTGCATTGTGACAGTCACTGCATATTGCTGTAGCATGCATATTTGTCTATTGTTGTTTTTGATTTAAAGCAACAGAGCTGAGCCATGAACACACTTCCACACAGGATGAGGATGATGAACAGAAGTATAATTACATGTATTGGAACATTTGAGGTACAGATAAAGCAGTCCAAACAACATTTGTAATGCTGTTTGCATTAATATTCACAGGTCTATCTATTTCGGGCCTACTCCAGGAGTCGGCAGGTGAGTGTCTCTGTACTATTGCTGTGAACAGTACCTCATTTCATGGAACTGCTGTTTACTGTTATGTTATGTTATTGCTTCTCTTCCATTTAACATTACAGGTACATGCAGTGGACAGTCAAGCCATGCATTTTCAAATACAGACAGACCAGGTATATTATAGCAACATTGTTGTACCTTTCAACAATGTATAGCACAAGTCATACCTGTCACACTTACTGTAGAGTTCCACAGGCTGTCTCCACATCTCAGCAACCCTCTGATGAAGCTCCTCTGTGTTAGGCCAATGCAGGTCATTACAGTGGTGGTGAACCTGCACTCTAGTGCAGTAGAACCCTGTACATCTTTGGTGCTCCCTTGTAATCCATTTCCATGTGTCTGTCATCACTTGGCCTGACTGTCTTCTGAAGCTCCACTCCAGTGTACACAGTCAGCATCTGGGGGGTCAGTTCATCATTCCATTTGGATGCATGGACACATCTCATCCTCCTCGAAGTAGCCATTTTGATCTTCCAGTGTTAAATGTCTGAGAAATGCAAAAACAGAAAAAATGCTCACTGAGATCCCACTCATTTTGCAGGTAGCAATGATCTGATCTTTAAATGTTTCAAAATCATTACTTAAAAGTGGCACTGATGTCATGTATTCAGATCATTGGAAGATAACTGGCACATGCCACACATAGTACCACTTATCAATACCTACTGGGTGTTCACACAGTACACCTGGCTGTTTTTCTGCATGTAGCAAGTTAAATGGAGGTGCTCAAATGGGATTCCAAAATCTAGAATTTTAATGAACTGCATTAATGATGTGTGGTGCAAATGGTACTTAAAGTTGTGTCACATTAGGTGCACTTAGTTCCTGTGATTCGGAGTGAGCAGTACTTTGGCAAGTGGTAGCATTTCTGGTTTGGTGATTATTACATCTTTTAAAGTTAGTTTCAAAGTTACCTGTTTAAATTAATTTATACTCAAAATGTGAGCTTTCACAGAATTTGTTGTAAGTTACTGGACTGATGTTTGATTAACCCTTATGCATACAGGTGTCACTATTTTAATTAATTGATTTAATTTCCATATGCAGCTGAACAAACAGAATTAGATTGCAAATTTTAACAGTGTATAAATACAGATTTATGGATTGTCTGTATTTTTTACTGGTATTTCCTTACATTCTGTGGTGTAGCTATGAAAAGCAAAGGATTCCAACACTATCTATATGTACAATATGTCAATGTTACTGATATTTCTTAATTCATGTTTCTTAACAAAAGTGTTAAAAATACATGCTGTTGCTGTAAAAGATATTTCTTCACTGATGTGCTTTAAACAAAGTGTTAATAGTATGTTCTTTTGCTGTTACGGATATTTATTTATTTTATTTATTTATTTTATTTTATTTTACATTTGTTGACCGGGCTAGTCTAGCTGGATACATGTCCATTTTCAGTAGAGGCCCGGGGAGAAAAGCTCGACACATAGAGAGAATAACACAATACATTTACAAATGATAGAGAGTTGCATTACATAGAGACAATAGAAAAAGACATTGGCGTTACATATTTGTCAAAATAACAATCACAATATTGTATAGATAATCTTAAGCATGGCTACATTTTGAAGCCGAGAGGGTAGGTTGATAATCTCTGGGATAGGGTAGATACTACAGTGACTAGTCTGGTTTAGGACATGGGCATGACCAATGAGACTTAAGAAATTCTTTGAGGTGATTTTTGAATTGATTAATCGAGGTCATGAGTCTTAGGCTATTAGGTAGGGAATTCCAGAGCTTTCCAATGGAATTGGCATAGAGAGCATCGCCTCCAGAGTTATTAGATTTAATGGTTAGTACTTGGACACTATTAGCTGACCTGAGGGATTTTAGGTTGGAGTAGGGGGTCAGGATTTTGCTCAGAGAGGGGGTTCTGTCCGGTTGGTTGATTATTTTAAAAGCTTCAGTAAGTTGGTTGAGTTTGAGAAGATTGGGGAGTTCTAACCAACCAAGTGTATTTAGGTTGAGGCAATGGTGAGTACGATATGGTGTTCCTGTTATAAATCTGGCTATATGATTATAGGCAACAGATAGTTTATTGAGTTCACACTTATTGAGGAACGACAGTACTGGGGAGGCATAAAGGAGGGTGGAGAGGAGATGAGTGCGAGCAATGGTTAGTTTGGTATGAGGGGTTAAGAAATTCTTTATTCTGTACATAGATCCGAGTTTCTTGTTTACGGATTTAATGGTTTGGTTAATGTGTATATCAAATTTAAGCTTGTTATCAATAGTCACACCTAGTAGTTTGGTATGAGAGACTGGGACTATGATGGTACCATTTGTGGATTCCACGTGGAACATGTTGTCCGCATTCAGGGGTTCTTTTCCTAGAGGAGTAGATGCAGAGGGGAAAAATAGTAATAATTTGGTTTTAGTAGGATTAAGGATGAGTTGCAGTTTAGAGAACCATTTTTCAACTAAAGTAAAACAGTTTTGGGTTATTGCTTGAAGTTTCAGGAGGGAGGCATCAGAACAGATCAAGGTAGAGTCGTCTGCATATTGGATGCATGTAGTTTTGGGGATGACTGAGTGAAGATCATTTATGAAGACTGAGAAAAGAAGAGGACCGAGTATAGAGCCCTGAGGAACGCCGATGGTGTTAGGAAGTAGGTTGGATAGCTTGTTTTGCCATTGAAAAGCTTGTTGCCTGCCAGAGAGGTAGGCCTTAAACCAGCTTATGGTTGGGATGTCGAGATGTAGGGTTTCCAGGGTATGAAGCAGATGCTGGTCATTGACCATGTCAAAGGCCTTTGATAAATCAAGGAAGAGAGCAGAGGAAATTAATTTATTGTTACGGTTGTTATTGACTGAGTCAACAAAGGAGAGCAGTGCAGTGGTTGTACTATGATGGGGGCGAAAGCCATGTTGGGTGGGGGAGAGAAGACTGTTAAGGGTGAGGTAGTGTAAGAGTTGTTTGTGAATACACCGTTCCATGACTTTAGCTATTGGAGACAATATTGCTATGGGATGGTAGTTGGATGTTTCCGTGGAGGCCCCTCCTTTGTGAAGAGGGATGATATATGATATTTTCCAAATAGAGGGAATGGTAGTTTCAGTTATAGTTCTGTTAATCAAGATTGATATGGGATAGGCAATGGCGTCTGACGCTATTTGAAGGTATTCCGCAGGGAGCTGGTCGGCTGCTAAGGTGGTTGGTTTGAGTTTTTTCAAAAGGGTGCATATATAGGAGGTAGGTACAGGTTGTAAGTTAAAGGTTGGGTGGACTGAGTCTTTAGTATGAGTAACAGATGAGGAGGTAATAGTAAGCTGACTGGCTAGGGACTGGATGGTCTCGATAAAAAAAGAGTTAAAAGCATTGGCTATTTTTTCTGGTTCTTTCCCAATGAGTTTCTCAGGAGTGGGGGTAGTAGATTTACCTGGACGGAGGAGGTTATTAAATCCAGCCCAGAATTTCTTTGGGTTATTCTGGTGTTTATCCTGGAGGTGACAAAAATATTGTTTTTTATCTTGAGTAGTGGCTGCTTTAGTTATGTTTCTAAGCTGTTGAAACTTGATGCGATCTAGAGGGGTTTTGGTCGCTCTCCAGTTATCCCAGGCCTGGTTTCGAAGTTTAATTTTAGTTTTGGTTTCACTAGTAAGCCAAGGTGCTAACCGTTCCTTAGTTCTGATTAGTCGGTTTGGGACATGAGAGTCAAGTATCTTCAGGAAAGTGTTATTAAAGTATGCCACGCTCTCTTCTAGGGGTAGAGTTTTTAGGGTGGACCAATTACAGGATTTGAGTTCAGCAAGGAATAGTTTTGGGACAAATTTCTTCTTGTTTCTAACAAGTCTGTATGAGGGAGGGTTAGTAGGTGGGCACTTGTGTTTTAGAATATAGGTTATAAGGTGGTCACTGAGGTCATTGGGAAGGGTCCCCGTGGTGTAGTTATGTGTGTCTTTATTGGTAAGAATCCAGTCAATGATGCTCTCTTTTTGCTGAGCGTTGCCAATTCTGGTCGGAGATTAAATATTTTGGGAGAAACCATGTAAGTTAATAGAGTGGGGGTTTATGGGTGCAGAGCAGAGGGACCAGTCGATGTTGAAATCCCCTACTACTATGGTTTCTTGAGGGCAATTGGAGGCTAACCAGCTGAGCGTTTGCTCAAGGTTTTCTGAATTATTTCCTGGTGGAATATAAATTACAATGAGATTAATGCATTTTTGGGTATTTAGGCAAATCTTTAGGGCAATAAGTTCTATATTAGAGATTTTGGGGGGTTGGAGGGGATTAGTGATGATATTCAGTGTATTCTTGAACATTACAGCTAATCCCCCACCCTTTTTGTTAATCCGATCAGCCCTAAGGATGTTATATCCAGGTGGAAGAATTTCTTCGTCCTTAGTAGCTGGTTTGAGCCATGTTTCTGATAGGCACATAATGTCAGGGGAATGGGTAGCTAACATAGCATGAAAATTATGAACCTTATTGTTTATACTTCTTAGATTAAGATGGAGTGTAAGGAGGGAGTTGGTAGAAAATCGGGCGGATTTTAGGGAGTTAGAGTCTGAGGAAGTGATGCTTCTTAACAAAGGTCTTATCACTACTGATTCAATATACAAATGGTCTGCAGTATCTCTGGCCTGCCTATGCATCCTGAGTTTTTTCAATGCTTTCTGTACAGTGTTCAGTTGTTAGTTTGTGTAGCATTTTATTGTGAAATGCATGCAGACTCCTGTGGCATGATGCTGTTCTCTTTGCAGCACCATTCAACATATATGCAATGCGAGGGATTCTAAACTCACACACAGACTCTAAAGATATCATGAGTTATGTTCATTTTACAAATGTTATGTATGAGGGCATTGTTGTTACTTTTTATGTGTCACATTAGTATTTGTCCCAGACAGTGTTGCACAAACTTTGCATTGCACAGGCATGCATACTATTTATGTTGACATATTCTGTCCACAGGAACATCTGCATAAATGGGCTCACACAGGAATAGGATCATGTGCATATCATTGTCTTTCAGATGGCCCACAATTCTAGGGGGGGCAGCTTCTCCTCAGAGGAAAATGAAATCATACTTGATGCTCTCTGACCACATGGATGGAGGCTCCTTGGCCATTCTGGCAATATAGTTTCAAGAAATTAAATCTTGACTGACTTCACCAATATGATAAATGTGGTTGGAAATCACAACAGATCCCATGATGCCTGTAGATGCTGCTGCTCAGACATGATCCTTCGTGCATCCAACAGATTAAGACTATACAAGAGATCGAGGGATACCACCAGTAGTGGATCACCATCGACCCCCCCCCGATGACATCACAATATTGCTGGCCTCACTGCATACAACAAGAGGGGAATGATGCACACCCAGGGGTGGGATAGCAGCTGAAGTTCCAGGCCAAATATATGTATCTTTATTTCTATGACATGGCTGAGTATAGAGAAAATCACTGCATATTGCTGCAGTATGCATATTCATATACTGACAGTTTTGTTTTACATCAGCAAATTTGTTTTACAGCAGCAGATTTGAACCATGCACACAGATCCGTACAAAGTGATGATGATGAATGTAAGTCTAATGACTTGTATTCATGTAACTGTAGTACAGACAGAACTGTCCAACCAACATGTATAATTCTGTCTGTATTAATATTCACAGGTCCATCTACTTCTGGACAACACCAAGGAATGGCAGGTAAGTGTCTCCATTCTATGTTACTCTGACCACTACCTGCTATTGCCTCAGCCTCATTGCATGGCACTGCTGTTTACTGTCATATTGTTATTTCCCTAATGTTGTACATTACAGGTGCTTCCAGTGTGGGCCCAAGTCATGCAGGTTCAAGTCCAGATAGACCAGGTATGTTGCCCAAGCCATGCAAGTTCAAGTCCAGATAGACCAGGTATGTTACTGCAAAAGTTTCATAGCTTGCATCAATGTGTAGAACACATGATACATGAAATTAATGTCAATATTTTTCAACATGGGGCCATCTAGCATACAGGCACAATGTCCACCATGATCTGCAGCCCCTGTTATTGTGTTGCATGTGTGATGCTGTCAGTATTGTTTTTGCTAAATGCATGACTGTGTTGTCTTTCTCTTTACTTTTGCACTGCAGAATCTACAATACAACCTACAAACTCTCCACAGCACTAGTCTGTCCGTGGTGTGCTTTTATCTATATTTCATAAATGCCATTGCTGTTACTCCTGTTGTTGTCCTCATTAATACTGTGTCCTTTTTCCCATTCATAGGCCAGACTGCATCGACCTCATCAAGTACACATATGAGTGGGATGTGCATGTCAAACCTTCCGTACGTTTTAACTGTGTTCACATGGTTAATGGTGGCAATGATGTGATCACTAATGCTGATTTTTTTCCCTACAATAATTGAAGTTCATGCCTCTTCAAAAACACCATCTTTCCATGAGGAGTTGACAGGTGTGTGTTTTGTTTGTATTCTTCACATATGTCATGTACGTTGGCTATGTAACCTAATTGTATACTCGATATATGTAGATTCCATTAAACATACTGTACATACAAAAGACATTATGTAAAGTCATTATTATTTATAACATTGTAATGAAACATATATGACAAATGTCTTTGATGGTATCCATCATATTAAGACTGAATTTGACAGTCATGAGGAGAAGGTAAACATTTGCACCACACCACACTCATCACATAGTCTCACTAAATCTACACCACCAAAATCCACACATAGTAACATAAAAACATTTGTGGAGGCTCTCAGTAATAATCTGTCTAAGCAACAGAGACCTCTAAAGCAGAAAAGCAAGCAACCTCCATCCCCCAACACAACCCAAATGACACATAGCCCACAGACTCAGTGTGCCACTCAACCACAGTCAATAAGGCAAAGCAATGTACCCAACACACTAGTCATAGGTGACTCTATAGTCAGGCACACTGATGTTCCACTCACCATTCTAAACAAGGAGAAGGTTACTGTCAGCTGCCTGTCGGGTGCCAGGATCCGCCACATAACCCATGCACTCAGGTCACTCCACAACAAGTACAAATATGACTCTTTCATTGTCCATATTGGTGTGAATGACCTGAGATGTACCTCCCTGGACTACATGAAAAGAGACATGGAAGAGCTCTCTGATCTTGTAGCCCAAGCAGGTATGACCCTAGCCCTGAGTAGCATTCTACCATTGCCCACAATGATACCGCAGTACAAGGACAAAATGATTGACTTCAACAATTGGCTAAGTTTCTGGTGTCATTCTAAGGGGATCCAGTATCTGTCTGCTTGGTATGACATGGTCGGCAGACCACGATGCTTTGCCACAGATGGCCTGAACCTGTTGCCCCTGGGATTCCAGATACTGGCTAAGGCTCTTGCTGCCCCTATAGTGCCTTTTTTAGGCAGGGTTCAAATAACAAATTCACCACCATAACAGGAACAGGCAAGCAAAAACTGAGGGTAATGCTACTCAATGATAGAAGTCTAAATCTCAAAATGCACTCACTCGAGGCACTCCTTAAAATAGAGAACATCGATATTTGGGAAGTGACTGAGACCTGGTTCAAGGCTCCAGAGAGCACCCCTGCATTACCAGGCTATAACTCATACCACACTTTTTGGCCATGTAACCTGGACCGAAACACCAAAGGTGGAGGTGTGTCCATATTCATTAAGGATATCTACACCTCCAGGCTAGTTGCTCAGCATAATGCATCCGAGGTTATCCAAGTGCAACTAGCTCTGGGCAAAATTGCAATCCAAATTGTAGCTTGCTATAGATCCCCCACCATGCCCTAGGATTCCCACTCCTCTTTTCTTGATGTACTGAAAAATATTAGGGTTCAACCAAACACCCTAATAATGGGCAACTTCAACTACCCCACCATTAACTGGGAAAACTACTTGTGTACCAACTCCTTAGCTTAACGCTTTCTGGAATTCATAAACTCCAATGCCCTAGATCAACTTATCCACACCCCCACCAAGGGCAACAATATCCTAGACAAAGTCATTACCAACATGAGTGACCAGTGTTCCACACCTGAAGTCAACTCCTCATTGGTCCGATCCGACCATAAGCTTATCACCCTTAATATCCACATCCCACCCCCCCACCCCCCATTAAGGAAACCATAGCAAAAAAACTTTTCCAAAGCCAACTTCATGATTCTTAAGAAAGAAGTGGTGAACTTCATGACACCCATGCAGATGGACAATACATTTACAACTGCTGAATCCTACACAAATGCACTCTGTAAGCACTTACACGAGTGCATGGATCGTGCTATCCCAAACAGAACCAAGACCCTATCCTCCAAAAAAAGGAAGCCAATCTGGTGGTCCCCTGCCATAAACAAACTGTACAACAGAAGGAAGAAACTGTTGCAAAAGAGAGTAAAATCCCATGAGTGGAGGAGCTCCATGGTCAGCCTCAGTAAGAAGCTGAGATCCCTTATAAGATCTTCCAAAGCTAGCTATGAAAACAAAATCACCACTAAATCCAAGGACTTCCACAAAGCATTCTATAGCTATGTCAAGAATCTAGATGGCAACACCCAGATCTGCTCTGAGTTACAGCACAAAGGCATGAAAATTACAGAACCAACTGATATTGCCAAAATCCTGGCAGATAGGTTCAGTGCTAACTTTACCCCCCCCCCTCCACCCCCTAAAAGGCCCATATCTATACAGGATGAATGCAAAGTCCCTGTAATCACAACTATGCAGGTAAAAGCTGCACTCTCTAAAGCCAAAAACACAGCATTCATGGGACCGGACAAAATCCCAGGCTGCGTTTTACATGAACTTCAGAACAGACTGGCTCCCCGCTTAAGCACCATGTTCAAAAATAGCCTCGCATCAGGCTTTGTGCCCACTGAATGGTGCACAGCAACAGTTATCCTACTTCACAAAGGGGGAGCCACCACTGATCCCGGGAACTATCGACCTATTAGCCTGACGAGCCTGGTCTGCAAGGCCATGGAACTTATAAACAAAGACATTTCTAACCTCCAAACTCTGGATCCCACCCAGTTTGGGTTTGTGAAAGGCAGATAATGCCTCCTGAACCTGATCGACATCTTTGAGGCAGTCACCAAAGTCGTGGATGAAGGTGGTTCACACAGCCTATCTTGACCTCTCCAAGTCTTTCAACACCATCCCCATTCTGGAATTATAGCTAAACTCACTAAACTAGGTATAAATTCCTACATGACAAGATGGGTTATCAACTAGCTCACTGACAGAAGTGTACACTGTAAAAGTTGCAGACTCCAAATCTGATCTCAAAGCAGTGACAAGTGGAGTTCCACAGGGTTCCATCCTGGGACCTCTACTGTTTGATATCTACTTCTCTGAAGTACAGGCTAACACATAAGGCCTCTAGCTAATGAAGTCCGCAGATGACTGCAAATTAGGAGCCATAGTCAAGTCCCTGAATGATATGGACATCCTACAGAAGGGCCTCACTGAGACAGATGCCTGGTGTCAGAGCCATGGCCTCAAGCTCAATGCCAAAAAGTGCAGTGTCATCCCCTTTGGTAAAATCTCTGTACCCTTAAACTACCACATAGGCAGAAATGTACTTAACACCGAATGTGTGATAAGAGACCTTGGGACCCAGATGGACAGTATTCTCCTTTGATAGTCACATCACCACAGTCATCAGGAAGTCCTTCTACGTGGCACATCTCATCCTAAAAGGGTTCTCATCCAGGAAAAAAGAGGTAATTGTTCCCCTCTACTCGTCACTCATTAGACCCATTATACAGTACAATGCCTCTTTTGGAATGTACCTCACAAAACATCTGCAGCAGCCGGAAAGGCCACAGAAGTACCTCACAAAGAGGATTACTGGCAATGCCCTACACTGAACACCTCAAAAAACTCCAGCTTTACTCCGTAGCATATTGCCTACTCCGTGGTGATCTCTGCCTAACATATAAAGCTATGTCAAACCCAGAGCTGTTGGACATGCTACACCTAAAGAAATCCCAATCCCTCTGAGCTACATGCTCTAGGGACCTAAACCTTGTCACCACAATAAACATGACACACTGGAGGGATAGATTCTTGTCCCAGAGACTTCCTCTACTCTGGAACAAGCTACCCATCTGTGTCAAGCAAAGTTCTTCATTAGCACTCTTCAAGAAAAATCTTGATGAGTGGATGGGAAATAGGAAATACACCCCGGGGATCACTTCTGTGTCTCTACTCAACAGTGGCACAGGAAAATAACTTTCTTGGGTGGCGTAAGCTATGGAACCTTGCTGGCTAGGCTTACGTAGGCCCTTGGGCCGATAGCCTAGTACCTACCTATGAAGCTATGAACCTATTATATAAGCACATTGTCCTGATCTGTGTCATCTGCATCTTCATTTAGCACATCAATAGCCCATCTAGTGATTATGATGTGGTATCAGATGTGTCTCAGCATGGTACCATGGCCCCTGGCACACAGGACATTGACATGTGATAGACTTCTTCCAAGATGTTGGCGGTGATATTGATGCAGCTGTAGCCTCAGACGTGGAGGGGAATTTGTTTGGCCATTTGGAAATGATGGGACATTAGATGTTCAACAAGATGAGGCCATTGAATGACATACTCAAGTTGAGACTGCCACTGATGTTAGCAGTTTACCACAACAATCTGAAACAGAGTACCACAGTAGACATAGACATGCAGATGATGTGCATGGCCAGTTGTTAAAGGGTATATACCTCCTGCTGCAGGCAAATGAACACTCTCATCAATATCACTGATCAGATGTATATGCTCTTGCATGTGCCTCAGATCATGTGGCACACCAACTACGTATGATGCATGAAGGACAAGACCGCAGACATGGTGAGATAATGGTGGCATTGGCTGCTTAAAATTATAGCACGCTAGCTGTGTAGGGTTGGTAGATGCCCTGCCCTCTATAGTACTGTAGTAGTGCCATAGTACAAGCAGGGTGCTGCATGCCATGACTGTGTTCAGACTACTGCAGCATGGGAGAGGCTGCTGACCTCTTCTCAGAACCACCATTGTCCATTGAGCATCAGTGTCTATGGTCTTTTATCCACATTTTCCACTGCTGGCCCACCTGCTATAGTCCTGCCAGTCACAAGAAGGCCTTCAACCTGTAGTTATGCTTCTTCACCTGAACATGGTGTTGACACTCCATCAGTTTCCTCTGTGGAGAAACCTAGGCCACACATTTCTGTATATGGTAGGGGCAGAACAGACCATGGTGTAAGACATCAGCAAGGTCACCCTATACTGCATTAGAGTGAATACAACAGTGTCATAAACATAGCTGGCTGCTTGTATTAAATTACTAGTTTACTGTGATATATTTTTCTGTGGCTATTAAAAGTTCTGTATTATGTCCTGTGTTGCTTCTCTTTTTTCATGTTATTATATTGTAGAGATAAGAATGTGTAGCACTGGTGGGTGTCCCTTATCATTTTCCATACAGATATACAGCAATCTGAGTGTGTATGCTTACCTGTGTCAGTTGTATCATTACGAGTTGATGATCCCTGTTGTGATAGATTTGCATATGTTCATAATTGTATATATCATGATTATGGTTTTATGTCTGATGCTCAATGCATACATCTAGTGGGTATTTGCCATTAGATGCAATCTGTGCTGCAGTTGTTGGGCAATACCTGTACATCAATGTTTAATCTGTGTATTCATGTATGTGTGGCTTGTCTTTACTCAAAGTTGTGGGGCAGACACTGCTGTGTTGCCTGGGCCTGCACTTGTGGTCGCATGCTACATTGTCTACACCTGTGTCTTCTGCTCCCTACATCCTCTTGCTTCTCCTGTGATACCTGTGGGATGTCCACTTCAGATATCTGGGGCTCTAGGGGTAGTTCACCCACACCTGCAGCTGCAAGATCACTATGTGCTCTAGTTAGCATGCTGTGCAGCATGGCACTCACTGTTATCACCAGCGCTGCCTTCTCTGGTGGGTATTGCAGTGCTCCCCGGGATTTGTCCCAATATCTGAATGTAGATTTCAGTTCACCATATACACATTCTGTAGTATTTCTGATTGTTGTGTTTGCCTTATTGTAAGCCTCCTGGCAGGGTTGAATGGTTTATGGTACGGTGTTATTAGCCATGACTGAAGTGGATAATTATAGTCACCGGTTGTGAGAAATAAAAACACATTTAGTCAGAATGGATATTGTTGTGAGGGGTATCCTTAGCTTACATTGTAGCTGTGCTGCTGTACGTTCCTAGTAGCAGTCCCTCAGGTATTTTACATTGCGAGAAAGCAGCCCTCAGTTCACATTTCCTTCATATAGAAGCATCATGGGCACTTCCAGGATGCATTGCCATGATGTTTATTATGCTGCCATCTGTGGTGCACACACCCTGGCAATCGATGGATGGCCAACCCTTTCTATTTATGTTTCAATCTGCTTAAGGATGTACTGGTGTTATGATAAAAATATGTGTGAAATCTGTTGCACTGAGTACATGGGGGAAGTTTGCAATGCTGTAAAACTTGTGCATTACAGTTCTCCACTCCACAGGGATGAATAGAAAATGTATGTAGTCATCTACATTGCTGCACATTGCTTCCAAGAATTTTGCTAGGATATGGCTGGCAACTTTCTGTGACACTCCCACAGCATCCCCATGTGTCTCTGGAATGTACCAGATGTAAGTACTCCCAGACTGAGACGCACTTTGGGTGAAAGAGGGACGGGATTTCATTACAGAGTCTGCAAAGACATGTGTGGGGCACACATGTAACAGAGAGCCTGTAGCAGTTGTCAGTCTAGCTGGTACCTGTCAATTATTTGCTGGTCTGACAACTGATTTAGTAGACTTGCTCTGGTTCTTGCTGGTTGCCTTCTAGGGTGCACAGCCAAAACTCTGTAGTATTAGCTTTTATTCCTTATGGTTTATAAAACATACACTGAGGGCTTCTGAAACAAAGTTGGTGTGCCAATTTGTCACCTTTAAGTTACATTGTATATGCAGAATGTGTTTTGGAGTCAGACAGGCATGCACAGAATCCATAACTTTCCTATGCTGAATAGCTAAGTACTTGGACTACTTTCAGCATGTCTTCTGAAATCGTGTCTGCAGCAGGTGTACTGAAGTCTTCCTTCAGTGTGCTGTGCTGTCTGCATATAGCTTCTGTGAACTTAATTGAGCCCGTCACATTCTTAGTTAATGTTAGCTATGGCAATGTGGCTGTGATTGCTCTTTACCTTTATTAATTCTTTTATTAGAAAAGTTGCATATTTCACCATAATCCTTAAGTGAGACTTAACACATTTTAATAATAATTGAGTTAAAGTGATATTTTATAATTGTTCTTAAGTTTACTGGAGAGATTATGTTATAGATATGTATGTAAGACTGTCAGGATGCTTGAATTGTGAGATTCTTTCTGTAACTTAATGTACATCACACTTTGACAGAGATTTTTTTTTCATTACTTAAGGATTACATGAGGATATTGTTCAGTTCACTATTACTATTAGAATACTCTTTTGTGTACCGAGATAATCAGAGTTCACTTTGGAAGATTTATATATAATATTGTTATCCGCAACTTTACTGCTGATATCGGTATGATGCACTAACTTTAAGGGATCTGGCCTGGAGTTTGTGAGCAAACATACTGTGTACCTGGAAACATGCCTATATTTGTAGATGTCATTGTGCATTGGGTTTTAAGGAGGAGAACGGAACTGGTACTCTACTAAAAATCCCCTAACTTTACAAGATGATAGGTGGGAGTTTTCCAGCTTTCCTTGAGGTGCTACATGCATAATAAGGGAATACAGGAAATGAATATAAAACATAAGCTTTATATTTATGGATGAGTTGAGAAACAAAATCATACCAAAATTCATTCTATGCATTTTAACTGAAATAGCCAAAAAATGCAGAAAAAGCAAAGGATACTATCCCACTCACCAAAATGTTATAAAACACTTAAGGGCAACACTGAAATACATAGAATTTTGTATTCTACAGTATGAAAATGTAACTCCTGATGAGCATAAAAGCTGACACAGCAGCAGGTTAAATGGGTTTTTGGAATAAATGTGTCTCCAAAATACATTTTTTTCATTAACAACTTAATGATTAGAAGATACAATCATCCTGTGTCAAAAGACAACTTATTTAAAAAAACACATGAAAATATGCTAATGACATCTGTACATGGCATTTTTCTAAAATCTTTTATCTTAAAAATAGTTGTGCTTTGTAAGTGTAGCAATGTAACCTCAAACTAATTTTGGAGGAGCAATGGTATGCTATTTATATAGCTCTGCAGAAACATTCCCTGGGATTCAGCAAAATTCCATGCAGGAATAGCTTATTCCTGCACAGAATGGGACCATTTCCATACAGCACGGCAGCATGCCATGCATATTCATGAAGGCACGCTGCTGTGCTGTTAAACGGACACGGTTCTGTGTGTGAGTGCAGGCAGTGCTCTCACAATTCACACAACCCCTGCACACCAGAATTGCTGTTCGACAATTTAATATGAGCGAGAATGCTCGTAACACCCCCAACCCATCAGGGTAAGAAATCTGGTCAAAGCCATAAGGGGCAATCGTCCCTACCAAGGCAAACATTTATAGAATAACAGATTTAGCATAAGCACATAGTGCACACCTCCCAACCCGTCAGAGTAAGAAATGTGGACAAAGCCATAAGGGACAATCATGCCACAAAGCAGAAAGTTGATAGAATAACAGGTTCAACATTAGCATGGATATTCTGAAGGGTACAAATAAAAAAATAACAAATACATTTTTTTTATACATGCAATAAAGTTTAAGCATAGCTGCACAGGGGTGCCCATTGTCCATATTACACAGCACAAGAAGTTAAATAGCAAGAGACATCCAACATAAGCAGTACTGCAATAGCGTAGTTGTTAGAGCGTATGCTTGATAAGCAGCCATTCCAGGTTCAATCCCCCCTGTAACCAGTTTGCATTTTACATGTGAAAGCAGTACATAAACATTTTTTTTATAATTAGCTACTAAATAACATATATTTGTTAACCAGTATACTGTAGTAGGTCCAGATGTGAGGTGTCAGTTTAATAAAGTTGTGAAACCCCCATATAAACACACTTTCCCCATACAGTATAGTCACACATGAATAAATGTAATGAACGCACATTGGGGGATGTCGGGGGCAGTAAACAAATGTATAATATGTAATGAATGATGAATCAGTCCCATACAGCAGATAGTCTATAAAATAAAAAATAAGGAATGCTAAGTATTGCACAGCTCTGCTTACCAGGTGTAAGCATTGTGTAAATATGACTGCTAAGCAATGAGTAGCCCAGCTAAGTGGATTTGCCCACTGGTAAGCAGTGCTGAACCTGCCCATTTAAGCACTGCCAACCTTAGCTAAGCAGGTGTGCCTGTAGCTTAGCTCAGCATATTCAAAACCGTCCAATCACAGCAAAGGGCAGGAAATTGGCCGCAGGTGGGAATACAGCTCATAACTGGTTTCAGCTTCTCACTGTAGGCAGTATGGCAGGTGTTGTCAAGGGCATGTGCTTCCAGGCACAGTGCTGGAGCATACAGAAGTCCAGTGTCATGGTAGGACTCCTGGTAAAAAAACATGATGAGAGATTGCTGCAGGGCCAGGGCTTCCAATGTAAAAAGGAAACTTGGGACTATCTTGTCTGTGATCGCACCAGTGCCACTGGTATCCCTCGGACTGGTGAGCAGGTCTAGCACCACTATGTCAAATTGAAGTGGAGGAAGAGGGAGCTCTTGGATGATTGGGTCCAGAGCAAGACAGAAGGGTGATGTCCCAGCAGTGTGTAAGTATTCATATCAATAACTGTTTAGCAAAGTCCAGCCTGTGTATGTGATGGATAGGTATGCCTAAATATTTCTCTATTCCCTTTACAGCTGCAGCTGAGAGGGCTGTGAATCAGAAAGCCCATGCCAGTAGGTTGCAAAGGCTGTGTCGTGAGGCTGGTATGTAACAATCCTGATTGTAGTAGTCATACCAAATAAATATGAAGTAGTAGAAAGTCACCTGGCAGTATAAAAACTGTGTATGGGTTGTACTGAATAAACCAGAGAATATGACAGTAATAGTCCCATATAGATGATATTTAAATAAAACCGTAACTGCCTGGCAATAAAGTTCTAAATCCTGGACTGGATGTGTCTACTCTGGCATTGTATGGCATTTAGTGTTGCATTCTCTGAATAGTAATGTTGTGTTAACCGCTGTTACCCACACTGTACTACATAAACAATATGTCTAGGAATGTCTGTATAAGACTGTTGTAAGTATAAGGTCAGATTGTACAACCAACAGAGACTTAGACAGAGAACACTGAAGGAACTGACAGCAGTTTCTAAATAGCTTACTCTGATGAAACACAAATTGTTGTATTTTTAGCACACACTGCCATGGTTCGAATTCTGGGAGTGGTAGTAAGCTGTATGCATAATCATACCTCTCAACTGTACAGATTTTCCCAGAATGTCCAGATATTTGGCTCATATTTTTGGCCTGTTCCTCTTTTTTCCTGGCAAATCACTGGGATGATCTCAGGATTGTAGTCGCCAAATAATGACATACATTTGAGTGTCAGACTTCAAATCCTTCAGAAAATGTATATTAAAACAAATCCTGTTACTGCAGTAACTGTCTACAAGTTTATAAGAGCAATATTCAAAATATGTCCCTATTTGTACCCCCATGTTGTCAAGCTTTGTCCAGATGTTGTGCATTAAGAGATTGAGAGATATGTGCATACATTTAACTAGCAATCTGGGAATATTTGTATAAACAGTCAGGTAGTGTTAATAAACATTCTCTCCACAGGTCTACCAGGTAAGAGAAGTAGAATTAAGCTATAAGACAGCTGAAATATGCACTTTGTACAAACATGCCACTACCCAAACTAAGGCCATAGGGTATTGTAATAATACCTGCAGAGTAATGATTACAGCAATGATCATTAAAGTTGTGAGTATTGCAAGGATATACAAGTTGTTAATTGACACCCCCCCCCCATATCTGCAACAATAATCTAAACACACAAATCAGTGGGTATGTTTACACCAAACCTACTGTTGGGACATATGTCCTATTTTTCAACAAATATTGAAATGTGTTTCTATTAATGTTCCATGTTGAAATACTATCATTGGTGGCCTGTTGCTATCAATGTAACCTGCATGCCATTGTAATGGCCAATGTGGTTCCATATATGCATGTGTTCTGTTTGCTATGCAACTGTTTCAAATCTGTTGTTTTGGGTTAATGGGAATATCTATGCATGCTGTTATAACTAATCCTGGGTTGTGTTAACTATTACTAACCCACATATGTTCTAAAACTGTAACACCATAGCACGTTTGGGAAGGCCGGTCAAAACGGACCCACCTCTCCCACCTCATCGACCCATGGCACTGGGCCGCAGCACGTCTGGGACCCACCCTGGGATGTCCTCGTCCACTGGTCCTGTACCACCTTCAGGTGGAACTGCCTCATGGGATGGGGCTCGTCCCCCCCTTGGGAGTGGGCAGGATCCTGTCACCTGAAGCCAGATCCGGGGTTTGGTGCATAGCGAGCTCCAAAAGGAGTTTGTAGATCTGCTATGCCAGCTTGAGGGCCACATGGCACAATGGGAGGGTCAGCCTGCCCCTCCTGCTCAGCCCCCAGCATAGGCACCTTTGGGGCCGTGAAGGTGCAGTGGTGACTGCTCATCGGTGAGACCTCAGTCCCACTGTTTCCATTTGGGGGCTCAGGGGCTTCTGATTTCCAAACACCCCTCCTGTCCAAGGTGTTTACCCCCCCACATGTCATATACTGCCCCATGTATGCTGTCTTATCTGTCTTGTCTGTCTTCCTACCCAAACTACCTCCCCAAATATACTTACTATCCTTCCTCAACATCCCACTCTCACCTTAAGAAAAAAAGGGCAATCTGTTCCCAAAAAAAAAATTTCGCCCCATACATAGCTGTCCATTTTACAAACATGTCCACTGGACACATGTAATCTGGTCTAATTGGCTTCACAACACATTATTGTTGTCCTAAACCCTCTCTCAGGGGGTTCAGTGTCCAAATATACCTCCAATTTCAGTATATATGCACAGCTGCTGCTGCAGAAGAAATGGACAGCTATGGACCTTCCCTACACCCATCCTGCACATCCCTAGCTACTTTCCCTACTGTCTTTCACTCTTTATGCCCCCTTTTTCACCACTTTCCAATCACCCCTTTTTTCTTTTAATTAAATTAGCATGGAAGTAAGCGGGTGCAAGCACTTTTAAACAGTAGTAAGCGGGATTAAGCCTGTTTGCATGGTGCTAAGCAATGCCTACACAGATTAAGCACTTTTAAGGCTGTCTGTAAGCATATTTAACTGGACATTAGCATTGTTTACCACCGTGCAAATCCGCACACACCCACTTACAACTGCTTAAAAGTACCTTAATCACTCTGTATCCAACAGCCCTTGTTCTGCCCAGCAACAAAATAATCAGCCCTGCCCATTCTTGAACCCAGGACCCTGTACACCATAGTCAGAATAATGTACCACTACCATCAGAGCTGAACTACTGAATGCTTTTTTTAAATATATCATTCAATACAGGTATAGAATACTATGGAACAAATACCATGGAACCAGCATGTTTATAATATATAAATATACAAATATAGATGTGTATGTCATAGATGCATATAAAAAGTGTATACATCAGATATATGTAGCTGTACATACAAAATTACACAATTTAGAATATGTACATATATATCATAAAATAATATAATGTGTAGATATCAAACAACAAATATACTGATATATCAAGTTATATATTAAAAAAAAAATATATATATATATATATATATATATATATAAATATATCTATACAAGGATAAATATATATTAACATATTTTATATATATATATATATATATATATATATATATATATATGTATAGATATATATATATATATATATATATATATATATATATATATATTATATATAAATATATATCTAGGTACACATACACACACACACACACACACACACACACACACACACACACACACATGTATATATATATATATATATATATATATATATATATATATATATGGGTTCACTTTATAATTTCAAAATACTGAAATCTTGAATTTCAGTATCTCGAACTTATAAAGTCAAACCTTGAAAATTGCGAAAGTGCATAATCGTGAATCTGAATATGTCTAATTCATGGTTATGGCTTTACGGTGCATTGCGTGCGGTGTTGTGACTGATGGTGTTTCAAGTTGTGTATGGATTTAGGTGTACTTTAAGGTAAGTAAGTGTTTTGTTAGGGTTTTGTGTAGAAGTTTTGAGTGTGTGTGTGTGAATGCGTTTGTTAGTTGTACGTGTGGATTAGGGTAGGCAGGTGAAAGTATGGGTGTATAAGTGTTGGATGTGTTGATGTTTGTATATGTGTGATGTTTGTGTGTGTGCAAGAGGCTGTAGAATGTGTGGGTGTGTGTTTCCTTTCTGTGTGTGTTTGTGTGATCTCGGAGTTGGGATATATAAGTAGGGGGTGTGGGGGGTGCTTATATGTAGTATAGGTTTATTTGTTCGTGTTTTTGTGTTTGTGTGTGTTTTATTTGTTGTGGTTTGGGTTGGATGATGTATGTGTTGTGTGATGTATTGTGTGTTTCTGCTCGTGATTTCGTATTTCATGATTGTGTAGTTTCTGGATTTAGACCGTTCGAGGAAATATCTATATATACATATATATTTTATTTTTATTTATTTTTATTTTACATTTGTTGACCGAGAAAGTCCAACTGGATACATGTCCATTTTCAGTGGAGGCCTGGAGAGAAAAGCTCCAAGGTACAGACAATAACATAACGTAAGTATTGAAAAAAACAAGTTGCAGGTTATACACAAACAAATCAATAGGATATATATTTTACATAAAGGTTAAAGACACAAAATGCAAATTCAGTTAAGTTACGAAAAATTTAATACACTAACATTGTAGGAGGGTTAGTCCGGCTTGGAACAAGGACATAGCCAGTGTGACTTAAAATATTGTTTAAGACTTTTTTGAATTGATTTAGGATGTGTTCAAGGGTGATATCAGCTGGCAGCGAAATCCAGGTTTTATCAACATAGTTGGCAAACGGAGAGTCTCCAGCAGAATTATTGGATTTGACAGTTTGTACTAGTAACCTGTTAGAGGAGCGAAGTGGTCTGACATTACTGCTGGGTTTGATGACATGTTTCAATGCAGGGATGCTATCAGGCTGCTAGAGAACTTTATGTGCTACTAACAATTGGTTATACTGAAATAGATGTGGCAATTCTAACCATCCTAGGTAGTTCAGGTTTTTACAGTGGTGTGTTTTATAGGTCATGCCGATGGCGAATAGGGTGATATGATTATAAAAGCTAGAGCCTTTATTAAGTTCAGTTTTATTTAAGTTGGTGAATAAAGGGGAAGCGTAAAGGAGAACTGAAAGAAGGTGAGAGCGTGCAATGGCTATTTTAACAGGTGGAGTTAGGAAAATTTTTATCTTATATAGTGAGCCAAGTTTTTTGTTAATGGTTTTAATAGTCTGATTGACATGCATGTCAAATTTGAGATTATTGTCTACAGTGATGCCTAGAAGCTTTGTATAGGTATCTGGGGAGATTATGGTACCATTGTTAGATTTTATGGGGAAGAATGGTATAGTTGACCTGCGGGTAGGGGAAAACAGTAGTAGCTTAGTTTTGCTTGGATTTTGAATCAGGTGACGGTATGTTAGCCATTTTTCGACAGTATTGAAAGTAGTCTGGGATAGTATTTGTAAATCTGACTTTGAGGTGGCAGAGCAGATCAATGTGGAGTCATCTGCATATTGGATACAATTAGCATCTGGGATGACAGTGTGGAGTTCATTGATAAATATGGAAAATAAGAGAGGTTCGAGTATGGAGCCCTGAGGAACTCCCAGTATGTTGGGTAGGAGGTTGGAGAGTTTGTTTTGCCATAAAACTGCCTGTTGTCTACTGCTCAAGTAGGATTGGAACCATTTAAGAGCTTGAGTGTCTAAGCCCATGTTTTTTAGTCTAAGAGTTAGTAGGTGGTGGTCAACCATATCAAAAGCTTTGGAGAGATCTAAAAATAGGGCAGAGGATAGTTTGTGACTATTGCAGTTATTGTTTATGACATCAGAGAAGGCCAGGAGGGCTGTGGTGGTACTGTGATGTGGCATGAACCCATGCTGGAAACAGGCCAATAGGTTGTTATGAGACAGGTATTGTAGCAGTAGTCTCTGGATGCATTTTTCCATGATTTTAGCCAATGGTGACAATATGGCTATTGGTCGGAAATTAGACAGTTCAGTAGAGCTGCCTCCTTTATGGAGTGGTATGACATGAGCTACTTTCCAGAGTGTGAGGATGGAAGCTTCCGCAATGGTTTGGTTAATTAATACAGAGATGAGATACGCTATTGTGTCTGCGCCTATTTGCAGATATTCAGCAGGGAGAAGGTCAGCAGCTAAGGTGGCTGGTTCAAATTTTTTGATTAGATTTCAAATACACGGTGTAGGGACTGTCTGAAGGGTGAAGGAGGGTTGGCTATTGGAAGTGGAGTTGTTGAAGGCAAGGAGGTAACTGACTAGCGAGGAACTCAATAGTCTCAGTAAAGAAGCTATTAAAGATGTTTGCAACATCCTCTGGTGGTTTATCAATAGAGGCTGCAGGGATTGAAGTGGTAGTATGTCCTGGACGCAATAGTTTATTAATACCAGCCCAAAACTTTTGAGGATTTGCTTGATTTTTCTCCTGCATTTGACTATAGTACTTCTTTTTGTCTAGTAGGATGGATTGTTTGGTCATATTCTTTAGTTGTCGATATCTGCTGTGATCTAGGGGGGCCTTTGTGGAATGCCAGATGTCCCATGCTTTGTTTCTGATTTTAATTTTAGCTTTGGTGTCTTTAGTTAGCCATAGCACTGTTTTTGTTTTGGTTCGAGTGGAGCAGGTAGGAGCATGAGAGTTGAGGATAGTTAGAAATTTGTGATTGAAGTGAGCAACAGCTTCATCCAGGGGTAAATATTTTAGGACTGACCAGTTGCATAATGCAAGTTCCTCCTGGAATTTTGCAGGGACAAAATTCTTGTTGTTTCTAACTGTTTTAGTGTAGGTTGATGAGGGTTAGTGACCTTGTGTTTGAGTATATAAGTTATGGAGTGGTCACTTAGATCATCAGGCAGTGTCCCCAATGTATATTGATGGGGAGGACTATTTATGAGTATCCAGTCCAGAATACTTTCTTTATGATAAGGTTTACATATTCTGGTTGGTGAGGACATAACCTGTGAAAATCCATGTAGGTTTACATGGGTGGTAGGAGAATGAGTGAAGCAGGTATTCCAGTCTATGTTAAAATCCCCAAGTACTATGGATTCCTGGGGGTAGGTACTAGATAACCACTGTAGTATGTTTTCTAGGGTAGTTACAATATTCCCTGGGGGGAATATAAAGGCAGACAATATTTATACTTTTGATTTTATTAATTTGGAGTTTAGTGGATATAATTTCTGCATTATCAGCTTGGGGTGGTTGTAAAGGGTGCATAGATGCATTTAGTGATGATTTAAAGAGGACAGCTACCCCTCCCCACTTTCTGGTGGAGCGGTCTAGCCTGATTATGCTATAATTAGGCGGTAGTACTTCATTGTCACGAGTGGTGGGTTTTAGCCAAGTTTCAGTTAAACATAGAACATCAGGTGAGTGAAAATCTAAGAGAGCATGCAGATTATGCACTTTATTATTTATGCTTCTTATGTTTAGGGGACATGTCAGGAGGGAGTTTGCGGTCCTATTTATAAATAGAGTGTTGGTTGGGCTAGTACTACAAGCTGAGGGGCTATCAGGAAGAGGTGGTCCAGGGTTTGGGTGAATATCATTATCCTTTATAAGGATGTAACGACATTCTTTTATAAGCCTCAGAAATTTATTGAGTAGTTTTTATATTGTCTGTACTTAGGGTTTATATATGTGGGAGTAGTGGGGTGATGGTGAACATTAGATAAGGGACTTGATATTGGGTACTGTATTCAGTGTTCTTTCATGTTACTTGGCTCTGAAGTAGAAGTTTGGGTGATGAAAACCTATGTAATAATGATTCTCATAGTAGGTGAGGAGATATGGAATGAAAATAAGAGGTGGTAAAAAATATTGTAACATTGTAATGGGTAACTTATTACTGGTGGAAAATACAGATTAATTTGGATTATAATATCAACAAGACCCTAGGAGCAAGAAGATTACAAAATCAATAAGACCCACGGAGCAAGAAGTAAATAGTAATGGGAGGTAACGAGCAGTGGTCTAGCAGGAAGAAAGGTTGATTGGTAGTAATCAGAGGAGGTGTGGCTATCTTGTTATAAATGTAGGAGTACTGGGGGTGGGTGGAAATAGGGGGGGCAGGCAGAGCACGGAGCGAGCCTGAGCACAGCGAGGGCGAGCAGAACAGGGCACAACTAGTTCAAACACTACTCACAGCCTCCAAGGGCAAACGTAAGTAACTGGGAGTATTTAAATGTTTGCCTGAACTTCTTACAGCATAGATCTTGAGCTAGGGCTTTTTTATATATTTGCCGTTTTTATTACAGTGTAAAGTCTTAAGCTAGGGACTCTTTCAAACTCATTTCCTGATTAAAGCAACTGATTAACTGTTTGCTTTGTCGTTTTTCATTTGCCAATTATTTGAAAGAAAAGAGGACACCTAACAGTGCAACAGACCCAGGGGCAGCCAGATAATTTAGCATTAGGCAGAGAAATAAATATTAACTTTGGCAGTGAGGTTTGAGACTGAGTACAGGGGACGGAGCAGTATTCCATCCATTTTAGTTCACATACGGTTGGTTTCCTTCTGCCAGTGCTGGCTTTTTAGGGAGGGTTCAAATACATAGGGGTAGCACCTGGTAAATAATGTAGATATGATTAGAGGCTGCAGCATGAGATCTAAGTACACAGTTCAAACATAGCAGTACAAAACCAGAGCCATGGCCTGAAGTTAAACGCCAAAAAATGCATAGTCATACCCTTCGGGAAAAACAAGGTTACCCCTAGCTACCATATAGGTGGCAATCCACTGAGCACAGAAAAAGTCATCAGGGATCTGGGGACCCAGGTTGACAGTAGCCTTTCGTTTGACACTCATGTTGCTAAAGTAGTTAGGAAAACCTTCCATATCGCCCACCTGATCATGAAGGGATTCACATCTAGATCAAGGGAGGTCATCGTCCCCCTGTACTCATCACTCATTAGACCTATGATTGAGTACAATGCCCGTTCGAATGTATCTGACCAGACACCTGCTGCAGCTTGAAAGGCCCCAAAAGTTCCTCACCAAAAGGATAAAGGGTCTCAAAAATATGTCTTATGCTGCCCGACTGAAAGAACTCCAGCTCTATTCAGTCTCATACCGCTTGCTCAGAGGTGACCTGTGCCTGACATATAAGGCCATGTCAAACCCAGATTTGATGAATATGCTTCACCTCAAAAAATCTAGATCCCTCAGAACCACAAGGGTGGGAGACTTAAACCTTGACACGGTTATAAATAGAACATGCTGGAGGGACAGATTCATCACCCAGAGACTCCCTATGCTGTGGAACAAAATCCCGGTACATGTGAGGCAGAGCACCTCTCTGGCCTTGTTCAAGAGGAATCTTGACCAATGGATGGGAGATTGCAGATATACCCCAGGGATTACTTCAGTGTCACTGCTTGACAGAGGCACAGCAAAATGATAGGCATAGTTTTTATTCAAACTAAAGGGGTGGCGAAAGCCACATAACTATGGGCTAGGCTTATAAATGCCCTTGGGCAGATAGCCTAGTATGAACCTATGAAACCTATGAAACCTATAAAACTGACAGAAATATTCTTGGTACAGTCTGTGACCACTTTTAGCAGGGAAGACTATAAGAACATTCAATTTATCTTAACATGATCCTGGAATGCTATAAGAATTATCAAGCCAGTTAGATTTCTAAGCTGGCACTAGTACATGTTATACGCTATCATTTAACTAGAACTAGAGCTTGCTTGACCAGCTCTGCAGTCTATATAACATAAACAGGTTACAGTGAGAAGTTTGCAGTAAGAGCACTTTGCAACTTAGTGAAGCTTATTACAAAACTTATACTTCAAAAATCAGCAGCTAGTTACAAACAACGCTACTATTGACTACAGAGATTTGGGCACATCTAGTTTATGCTCACAGATACAATTCAACAAAAAACAAGTCATTCATATAGTCACTTAGCATTTTAAAGCAGTCAGCTTAAATATAAGCAATTATTAAGCAGTATTCTGATTGCAACAAAGAAAACGCAGTACATACCACGCCACGAGCAGCCTACTGGGTCCAGAAGCGTATAGGTGTTTTAAGATGGTGGGTTCAGAGGGAGATATGTAACTTCGCTTACGTAGGTAAGAATGGGAGGAGCGGGGCACAACTAGTTCAAACACTACTCACAGCCTACAAGGGCAAACGTAAGTAACTGGGAGTATTTAAATGTTTGCCTGAACTTCTTACAGCATAGATCTTAAGCTAGGGCTTTTTAATATATTTGCCGTTGTTATTTCAGCTAAAGTCTTAAGCTAGGGACTCTTTCAAACTCATTTCCTGATTAAAGTAACTGATTAACTGCTTGCTTTGACGTTTTTCATTTGCCAATTATTTGAAAGAAAAGAGGACACCTAACAGTGCAACAGACCCAGGGGCAGCCAGATAATTTAGCTTTAGGCAGAGAAATAAATATTAACCTTGGCAGTGAGGTTTGAGACTGAGTACAGGGGATGGAGCAGTAGTCCATCCATTTTAGTTCACATATGGGTGGTTTCCTTCTGCCAGTGCTGGCTTTTCAGGGAGGGCTAAAATACCTAGAGGTAGTACCTTGGCAGTGAGGTTTGAGACTGAGTACAGGGGATGGAGCAGTATTCTGTCCATTTTAGTTCATGTACGGGTGGTTTCCTTCTACCAGTGCTGGCTTTTCAGGGAGGGCTCAAATACATAGGGGTAGCACCATGCCACGAGCAGCCTACTGGGTCCAGGACCACATAGGTGTTTTATGCATACATATATATATATATATATATATATATATATATATATATATATATATATATATATATATATACACACAGACATAGATGCATATACATACATATACAAATATAGATAGAGATATATATGCATATACACACACACACACAAACACATATATATATATATATATATATATATATATATATATATATATATATATATATATATATATATATATATATATATATATATATACACATACATACACACACACACACACACACACACACACACACACACACACACACACACACACACGCACACACACGAACTATATATATATCTGTGCATAAGATGTGTTGCAGTTAAACCCAGCACCATACCACCCCCCCCCCACCCCCACTCCTAAATGCAAGAGATCTGGACAAAGGCTGCAAAATGGGGGGCGGGGCAATGGGCCAAAACTAGGGACACAATGTGCATCCTGCAGGTATAAATGTAGAATGTCGCTACAGGAACAGGGGGTGTGTCAGCATACATGTTCAGAAGGATGTCGCTTATGAAACTGTAATGTATGTCATCATATACTGACAGACATCCCCACATGATCACAGTGATTCATCACAGGAAGGAATAAAATGATACTGTTCAACAGACCAGAAATATGGGCAATAAACATGGACAGTCCGGAACAATCTGGCCGGTGACAGGTATACTCACAACAGCTTAGTGCAAGAAAGCATAACCAAGCCTGGCAAAGGGGGGGTAGCCATGAAAATGTGGACATATCTGACATACTGGTGTAGATGAGCTGACACATGTGATGCAGTAACACCCTCCTGTCTGTTCCAACATCTATTGAGTGGTATAGCACAAGTTCAAAACCCAGTGACTTCCCAGGAGTTAGTCATGTAAATCTTCACATCTCCCCCATTGATGTGTCAGGCATACACAACACTTATGGGGGCCAGGCAACACTACACATCTGCCAAATATCTGGACATAACATCACATTAGGGAAAGCACACTGAGCTGCTAGCCATGTCACCAAGAAATATCCAAACTACAGGCAGACTGACACAACAAAAAAGTAATCTTGCTATGGGGGAATACACATGTAATTGCAAATATACCAGGCACTCCAGGGATGTAACAGTACCAGTGTGAAAGTGCATACAGTATAAGGAGTGTGTGAACCAAACTGTCAGCATGTTTGATACTCATACACTACCCCTACATATAATGGCCCAATACACAGTGTAGTATGATGCCTGACTGTGTTATGGGGCATGTCACAGTCTTACCCTACAAAAATGTAACACTTGATAGAGTACCAGAAACTGGATCCGCATGCAAAGGCAGATAGAAAGGGAAACATAACACTTACATCTACTCCCCCCAAGAAATAACATATTCACAATACACTGCTACACAATCCTAACAGTCTGTCAACAACAGCCAGAAATACAAAGACCTCCCAACTGTACACACTCCCAAAGAATACCCAGGCCTTGGCATCATATATAAGGCCTCTTACACATAAAACGTCTGGCAGTCTGATACCTAACTGGGATGATATTAGGAACTACATCACTAAGTAATGATATACCATATCTCTATGCCTCTGACTGCATGATATATGGACAGAAGCCTAAACGCAGGTCCAGGATGGAGATATTGGTGTTATAAACTGAGAAAGTACCTGGTGTAGGTCTAATCCTATCCCCCTGTCACACACAGTGCAAATATGAACATCCCACACTTTGCTGACTCCAGCCCTGATTCCTGCCTGTCTGTACAATCCCACTGTCTGAAACCAATATAATGTAGCCAGTCACACTACCCTCCTGTAGACTTTACATATCACTCTTAATGGTACTTGTCTGTCACAAATAACTCCTGACTCCCCTCCCTACCACACACAACTTGCCTGTACTCTGTCGTACATCTCTCCCCCACACTGCCCATGACTCTGAAGTGGTGTTCCCAAGTCGTTTAACTATCCACCTTCCAAACAGTACGCCCTGCATTGTCACCATTCCTCTATTCCCCCACCACATTCACACACATGTATTCTTACTTAGTCCTGCTGACCATCATTCTTCCCCGCTCTACAACATAACCCCACTTCCCTAGGGTCTCCCCAACCTGTCCCCTAATCTCACTACAGACAACAATGTTATCTGCAAACTGCACAGTCAGCAGGGCCCCCTGTCTGTTCATGTCTGTTAACTTGTCCCTCACCAATGCAAATGTGAAAGGACACACATCTGACCCCTGATGTACTCCCACCTCCACCTTAAATCCACCTGTCATGTTAAAACCAGAAATCACTGCTGTCACATATCCTGTGGTGTCTGACAGACTCCTCTGGCACCCCTGACCTCCACATACAATACCACAACTAGTCTCCAGTCAGCATACCATATGCTTTCTGTAGGTGCACATAGACACAATGCAGCTGCATCTCAGCCTCAGTGCAGAGCTCCTTCAACACTTGTGGATCAACATTTGCATCTGTACTGCTCTTACCTGGCATGAAGCCATACTGCAAATCATCAATCATCACCATGTTCTCAACCTAGCTGCCACCACCCTTTACCATTACCTCATCCAGTGACCGATCAGTGTTATCCCTCACTTGTTACTACAGCTCTGCAGACCACACTTGTTCAGATAAGCAGTACCCATACATATTCAACAGCATCTCACACGTCCTCTCACTTTCCAAGATTACACTAAACAATCCAGTTAAAAATACCACTGTCAGGTCCCAGAAATACCTCCAGGCATCCACAGGTATGTCACCTGGAACAACAGCCTTTCCACTGTTAAACTCCCTCATAGCTATCCTTACATTCTCTTTGATAATCTGTTGCACCTCCTGATAAACCATACCCATCTCGGCCAACCTTCCCTCCCTCCCCTATTTTCCTCATGGAACGGGCCATCAAAGTGATGTTGTAAACACACTCCTAGCTTGTATGTTTCACCCATATTCCTTTACCACCCTTTTGTGCTGCACATCCTTCCTAGCTATGTGCCTCTGTCTAGCCAATAGCTACAGGCCCTATACACCATCCATGCTGTCCACCATCACATACAACACAAGACTCCACATCTGTATGTCAGACTCCACATCCTTAAGCATGTCCAACACTGTCTTTGCCATACACCCCATCTCTTTATACTCATGTCTACGCTCTACACATATCTGTCACTCTCACTTCTCTTTTGCCAACACCTTTCTCTGCATAATCCCCTGAACTTCTTCATTCCACTACCACATGTGTAGGAGCAGTCACCATCTGGGCAGCATGTCAACCTGTGTCTGATTGAGCATAGTAGGTCACAGGTGCATTAATGTAATGCTGAGTATGAGTACAAATTGGACACATCCACTGAGGGCAATTGGAAGGTCATCCCCACATATGTCTGTGGTATCACAGGAAACTATCAAACCCACCTTGTAATGAAGGTCAGCCACAGCACATACACATGCACCATAGCTAAAGACGACCAGCTTCGGACATGTTTAGGACAAACATCCCACCCCTGACTCAACATCAGTATAGAAGGATATAAACACCACATGCACCCCTACCCCTCACCATTAATCAGGTGCAAACTTCCTACTTACACATAATGCTATGCATGTCCATACAATTCTGCTAGGTAATGGAGTATTATGTGATGCAATGTTGTGGCTACTGATACCCATTACTAGTCAGCTGTCTCTGTAAAGAACTATGGGCAATGTCTGATGTCCTGTGATGTCTTTTTCTCTGTTTATGTCTTTCAGGTGTGATGCAGGGGCTTCCAGGCTATGATGTCCAGGAGACAGCAGCCATAACTGAGGCCATCCTGGAACACTACCACATCATCTTCAGTCAGGGTCACCAACATCAGTGGGAGAGGACAGCCCTCTGGGAAGACCTCACACACAGAGAGTGAACACCTTGGGGAACCATGGCTGCATGTACGAACAGGTCAGGCACAGAGCAACTGACTTGATTCGGTGTGCATGGTAATGGGCTGCAGCTGTGGTGAGGGACTGTTCCGCTACTGGTGGGGGGCCAGCCAGAGAGCCTCCATTTACAGCAATGGAGGAGCTCCTTGCCAAACTTGGGATGGCCCACAGAGAACATCCACTACAAGATGTAGCTGTCATGGAGGTGGGTGCCACCCAGGAAACCAGTGCGTAGCGTCCAGGTGAGGCAAAAGTCCACATCAGTGTACTGAGGTTACATTTCAACTGTGTAGTAACAGTCTTTAGCTGCAGATATCATTGCAAAATAGAGCACTGGGTGATTTTTAGTAATGGACATGTGCCCACTTCAGGTGAAGAATAGCAAATAGTGTAATATCATAGTGTAGACTGTACCTGTGCATACATGTAGCATTGCTCCTGGACCGATGGCTATTGTGAAGCTGCTGACAATACCTCTCCCTCACATTGTCTAGGTACTTCTCGTCAACATGAGACACAGCAGCCTGAGGCTGGTAAGTATGATATCTTCCTGTTGTGGCTTACCAGAACCCTAGGCATTTTAATGTCATGCATGTGGCAGAGTTGAAGATGTTAAGATTTCCATTGGGTGTAACAAGGATGGACAGGATTAGGAATAAGTATATTAGAGGGTCATCCCAGGTTGAAAAGTTTGGAGACAAAGCCAGAGAGTCAGGATTACATTGGTTTGGACATGTGCTGAGGAGGGATGCAGAGTATATTGGGAAAAAGATGCTAAGTATGAAGCTGCCAGGTAACAGGAAAAGAGGAAGGCCTAAGATAAGGTTTATGGATGAGGTGAGAGAGGACATGCAGGTGGTTGGTGTGACAGAGCAAGATGCAGAGGACAGGAAGAAATGGAAACAGTTGATCTGCTGTGGTGACCCCTGACAGGAGCAGCCGAAAGAAGAAGATGTGGCCATGCACTGAATGTTATAGTCAGCACATTGCATGTATCTGCAAGATCACCTGTGGTGGGGTTCACTGCATGATATCACAGGGGCCTATTTGCATGAGATATCACATATCAGTAGCATAACTCACCAACCTGTTATTGCAGGACATCTGGATAATGATTGCCAAAATGTGGGGACAGAGTGCTAATAGTAGGGACATGTTGTATACAGTACTGTGAGACAATGCATATAAAAGGTGTACACACATGTCACAATGCCAGGTATGTATGAGATATGACAATGTGAGCACAATACACAAGACCAAAGCCATGCAACCTGTCATGTGACCTATAACCTGTACAATGCAAATGTGAAACATACAACTCTGTTAGGGGAACATGTATGTGGAGTGGAAACAGTCCAAGAAGCTAGATGCATATGTGTGGACAGGAGGAAGCTCATACTGGGTATGTCAGCATGTGATACAACCACAGCAGTTGATCAGATTGGGTACACACCTGCCATCAATCATGGACTCCTGCAGTAACTGCATATAACAGTCAGCTCACATGCCAGGATTATCCCAACACAGATCCACAGTTGTCTGCTACAGCAAAAGACATGGTTCACTGCAAAGGGACTGAACACTTTGGACACATACACACAGCATTGCATATGCCATGGAACACAGTGCAGATAGTCATCAAAAGGTGTACAAGAAATGGTGCAACAGTGACAGTTTGAAGAAGTGGACATCCCTACACATATGTTGGGAAAATCATCCCAGAAATGTCCAGGGAGGCTGCCAGGAGTCATACAGAAACCGTGAAGGGGTATCAGACATCTCTGGCAAGTACTGGGTGTGTGCTACATGTGACAACAGTCTTCCATGGACTCCACATGTCTTGGGTATAGGGTGTGTTTCGACAATGGCAGCTGTTCCTCACAACACACAACAGCCAGTTCTGGGTAACGTCTGGACAACCATACATCAACTTTTCAAAGCACATGTGTGGAAATGTGTGAAGGTGTTATGAGACCAGGGTTGAACTCTCTTTGTGTACAATTTGGTCATGTTAGTTTGGCATAGTAACAGCAGTGCACAACAGCAGAACAGCACTACCCACACAGTGCAGCAGGGTGATGGCAGTGTCCTGCTTTGGGTTTGTTGTCCACCAGCTTGAGCTGGGGCTGTAGCCAATTTGGATTATATTATGACCACTTCCAAACATCAGTCCATTGAGCTATGATATGTCTGGTGTCTGCCACATAGATGTGGATGAGGAGGTATCCCAACATTGCACACGACATTGAGTCACACTCTACATCCAAATGAACAAAAGGATGGATTCACAAGAACACAATCAACAGTCTGCTGTGGCCAAGCCAGAGGCCACACCTACATATGAAACACAGTCTGTGTGTTGACCTGACAAGTGCTTTGCACAGGGAATGGCCATGCAATTGGACAGATTTGGAGTTGTTTGTCAAGGGAGAGTTTGCAAACATTGCCATGCTGAAACACCACCCCAAGAGGACTGACTGCTGTACTGAGAGCAGCAGGTGCTTTAGCAAAGTATTGGTTTATGGGTGTGCACCTTCTGCAAGCCAGGTCTTGTAATACTAATATGTATGATATGCCAACCCTACCTGATGTGTATGTTTCTCATTCAGAATGCACAGGTTACATGTCATATGAAATGGTGGAAATCTCATTGCAATAT